>NC_056433.1:44816389-44893889 GCF_018296145.1 Oncorhynchus tshawytscha | reverse complement strand
CACCACCTCCACGGTGCTAACACAAGCCTGGCCTAGGGAGTAGGAGAGAGGGAGGGACACAGGGGTTCGAAGGGGTTTCAGTGGAGATACTGTAGGTACTTGCTCTTGCAGTCATTCACTGTACATACGGCTAAGGGCCCCTGCCCTGTCAAGCACAGAAGAATTACGGAGGACTTTGTACAAAAACGATGTTTGGTGGGTTCTTCACATGATTCACATTCTTCACGTGACACAGAATTCCTGGAGAGCCTGTCAGTAAGTGCGGGGGTCAAAGGTCAGGCAACATTGTCCCCTGGGAGGACAGGGCCCAGCGGGAACCGCCACCAAAGATGGTGGATAAATTAAGATGTCCTACTCAGGCCATTTGCCATTGGGAAAAATAGTTCGTTCCGGTCTGCTTAACGTGGTGGCTCTCCCATAGGCACCAATGCATTAGCAGCTGGGTTTGGCTTAATTCATTGACTGTATATAAACCAGAAGAAAATTAGGGAGTGGGATGTCTCGCTTCCTCTTCCATCTCTGCCGCCACATCTGACCCTCAACGGCTTTGTATGGCTGTCATCAGGGCCCAAATTTGAGTAAATCGCTCAATGGCCACCTGTGGTCTGTCCTATGGTTCAAAAGCGGGCCAGAGAAGAGAGAGAAAGAGAGAGAAATAAACAATCCTCTTATTATCAGGCAAATAAATAGTTGCATGTGGACGAGCCACACACAATTCCCCCAGAGGCGGTTTATATTGGGGTTTGGGCACCATTTTAGTGCGGAACGTATTTCTACTTTAGCACCAAGGCTGATGACGTGAGGGATCATTATATCCACAGCTTTTCTTCTGAAGAGTTCCACTTCTCCCGACCCCCAAACTGGAAGAAAAGAATATAAAACCTATTTTCCATTACGTCTCTTCTTTAAAAATGCTGCCCACTGCCGAAGTGACAGACCCCCAAAAAAATATTGGCCCACATCGTTGGCCATCAATCACACATCAATGCAAAATAAGGCGATTTGGACCCTCAGCACTGTTAGATCCCCGAAAACACAAAAACAACGACAAAGTTAGCTCTGTGTTGCGATGTTTCCTTCTGTATCTCCTCTTCCCTTAATTACAATAAGTTGGTGGCATAATAGGATTGTCAACCACTAAGGAATGACGGCTTAAAAGAAACGCTTTCCAGTTGAAATGTGCCTTTGAGGGCCAATTTTCCAGGGCTTTTTTCGCTTCACTTTAAAGCTCGATCCAATTCAGCAGCCCTTTCAGTGTAACTGGGATACAAATCCATGCCACTTCAGCTATCAGAGGCCCAGAATGAGCATAAAAAAGCTGCATTACATCTGGCTCTTTTTTGAAAGGCTCTTTTTTTGGCTTCTCCTCGAGCGGAGCCCCCTTCTATTGCCGAGTGCCGCGTCCCACTTTGGTCTGCCAAGTGTCTCTGTTACTGGGATTCGTCATAGGGGAGTCAGAGAATCGCAGGCGAGACAATGCTAGCGGCCACCATTTCATCCCAGCCCAGTCTCTCTATCTTATCTCGGAAACACCATTGTCATGTCGACTGCTTGCCAAAGAGCCAAAGAGCCTACCTCGGGCCAGCCCTCCAAAAAAAAAAAGACCTAGCGACTACTTGCTGAGGTGATTTCTCAGTTAGCCAGTCGTGTTAGATTTCTTTTCTTCCTTCGGTCCTTCCAGCTGCCTTTTTTTTCTTGCTTCCAGCAGAAGGTTCAACGGATTCCTAGGAGTGATTCTGTTTTATCCGTGGTGCCTCAGCGCGGTGGCAGCTAGGCAGGCAGCAGATGCTAGTGATAACCATCCTTAGCCGAGGGCTACTACTGTGCTTTGGCTTCTTTTGCCGGCGATTTTCAGGCCCACTCACGCCGTCCTGCGCCATCCGCCCTCCAAAGAGGCTCTACAAAAGGGACACATTTGCAGCCTTCCCCTGCGATTTCCCTTTTCTTTTGTCGAAGGGGGGGGAATCCCATTCCGATGGCGCCTTAACAAACCCTGCGAATCATTTTCAACGGTTCAGGAACAGATAGGGGTCCAAGCAGAGACAGATGTGGGGAGGGAGTAGTAGGGCACACTACTGATGCCCCGTGGCCTCCACCGGTGCCTCTACGTGCCTCTAAAGACCACCACACAATTAGCGTTAGTGTGTGTGTAAATGCTAAGTGCCATTCAAAGGGTGCGATTCTACCCTTGATAGCGACCAAAGATGCATCTAAGATCTCTTTCAAGTATCCAAAATGGACGAGAAAGGAGAAAAAGGAAGGAGTGTATTTGGGAAAATTAGGACACGGTGGGTTTCTATCCCCAGCAGACAGATACACTCTCCCTTTCCACACTTTCTACACCTCTCCATATCCACTATGTACTCTCTTTCACTGAGGAGGGACATTTCCTTCAACAAAAATTACAATTCATAACGTAATTCAAGGTGCCGAGCGCAAGTCAGTGACGATAATATCTTAATTCAGAGTAGTAACTTTCCTGATAAATTGACAAATACGCTGAGGACAATAAGCCGTGTGTGTGCCTCTTTGGCCAAACTTCAAAGACTCGAATGTCAAACCATTCAAGGACACCAGTGAACAAACTGTGAAGCCTCCTTTTGACCAATTTGCTAGTGTCGGCACATACATTTGCATTTAAAATGCATTCTATACACGCCCAATCAAGAAAAAGAACGAGGGAGAAAGGATGAAAGGAACGGAGGAGGGCAAAATGAAAAGAGAGACACTGTAAGAAGAGACAAGCTCACTGAGAGACTGAGGAGGAGAGGGCGAGAGGGAGGACAGGGAGCAGTAAACAAAACATCCAACCAAACGAGAAAGAGAGCGAGAGAGTGTGAGGGAGAAGAAAGAGGAAGAGAGTGAGTTGGTGCTGCTGAAGAGGAGCCAGACCCTGCGGCCGTAACCTCAGTCACATCTCCATGTGCAGCAGCCTCCCTCTCTCCCTCGTCTCCCTCTCCCCTAGCCAGCCTCCAGCCCTGCAATAAATACATGTTCAATTACAGGGGCCAAGAGAGGAGGGGGAGGAGGAGGAGGAGAAGGAGGAGGAGAGGGACCCCAGAGGGTCTCAGATCGAGACAGCCCCAGGATGACACCCACCCTGCAGCACGAGCCTCAGACAGCTCACGCAGGGGCCTCCTCGGCCCCTTCCATTGGCTGGCCTTCCCTACCCAGTCAGCCGTTTAACAGATCCATGCCGCCCAGCCAACAGACCGGGGCCAAGCCAGGGCTTTGATGGAACACCTGCAGTGAAACAGTATCTTTACTGCCCGCGCCGCAACCCGAGGAGAGGCTACGTCCCAAATGCCACCCTCTTCCCTATTTAGTGCACTACTTTCTGACCAGAGCCCCGTCAAAGCCCATAGGACTCTGATGAAAAGTAGTGAACTAAATAGGGAGTAGGGTGCCATTTGTGATGCAACCGAGAGAGGGGAGACGGGTGTTGGGCAGAGACCCATGCTGGTGCCCAGAAAGGGGTACACCGGTACACGTGTGTGGGGGTTTTGAGAGGGCAGACAGACAGACATGCCACCCTGGGTGTCTTTGAAGATTATTATAGGTGGCCGTATTCAATGCCGACCCAGCGAATGGCCTAATATAATGGTTACATCACCTCCTCTGTGGTTGTTACGGTGATGTGAGGGTGCACTAAACTGACAGAGGGAGAGGGAGAGGGAGAGGGAGAGGGAGAGGGAGAGGGAGAGGGAGAGGGAGAGGGAGAGGGAGAGGGAGAGGGAGAGGGAGGGAGAGAGGGAGAGAGACAGACAGACGAACACGAACAGACGAACAGACAGACAGACAGACAGACAGACAGACAGACAGACAGACAGACAGACAGACAGACAGACAGACAGACAGACAGACAGACAGACAGACAGACAGACAGACAGACAGACAGACAGACAGACAGACAGACAGAGGGAAACAGCCAGCCTGGGAGTGGGGAGGGAGGTAAGGAAGGGAGAGAGGGTTGGTGGGTGAGATCCTACACTAGAACAACCTAGTCATCTCTGTAGTATACCTAGCCCTTCCCCTCCTCTCTACAGCTACATTCTGCAGACCTGGGCTAAATTGACTACATGCTTCCATTTTAGAGTCGGTGCCAGCCAGCTTGATCAAAGTGACCACGGTAAAATAGCCTTGAACAAGCTTATCCAATAAGTTGATCCACCTTTCTCATGCATATTGCATTATAGGTAAACGTTAAAACTTTAACATAATATATGTACAATAATATAGAACCATACACTGTACTGCCTCAGTGTGACGTAGAGAGGGATAAATCACCTTCAAATGCCGCTTAACTATTTATTTATTTTTCGGAGAAAAGGGCAGTTGAAGTCAAATGGAGAAAGGTTGCACCCTTGGACAGGCAAGGGAAGGTGTGCTTTCCCATATGAGCTCAGCAAAACACCGAGAAAAAGGAACAACCTTGTTCACGTCGACTGTCGCCTCAGCAAAGATGTGACAGATACCTGGAACTGCCATGATGATGGTTGATACCTGGAGGGTAAAAGACTGGTTCTCTGAAATGAGAGATCAGTATTTGTGTACAGCTACAACAGAATAGTCTAATTTAGTAGATTGGAATATACATTGTGGATTTGGAGAAATGTAGAAAGTGCAGTGCTGTGGTTTGCTGCTATGGTGCAATATTGAACCAAAGGGTTCAACGGGTTGCTTAAGCCCTCAAAAATGTTATAGAGCTTCGATATGTGATAAATAGTCAAAATGACAGATATAACAAATTTGGGTTAGGAGCTTTGAGTGAGTGTAATTGCTTCAGAGATAGGATTGAGGAGTGGACCACCCCCAGTCTGTTCTACAACACAAATAACCAGAAAGATACAAATCTATCAGATTGTTCGACGCAAAACATAAATCTAACAAGTAACAACATAATTACCCAAACTGGTAAAAACGTATTCCCCCCATCTCGGTAACAGGCCCCTGTCATTCATTTATATTCCCGCATTCCCTCACATTACATCTGAACGTTAACTATTTCACAACAGCACACAATACATCAGCCAAAGGGCATTATGATCACCAATCAGCCAATCAGAGAGCCTGCCACTGAGAGGTCAACGATTAATTTGTTGGAAAGCGCTGGGGTTTATTGAATACAAAGGGGACACAGCTAAACTCCTAGGCCTGTCAGTGGGGACTGCCTGGGGTCAAGAGGTCAAACGCTGGTAATTGTCTTAAATTGGTGGAAAAAGCATTGGCATTCCAGGAGTGGTGATGGAGGGGACACTATTTGTGTGGGTTGTAGTGGCACACACACACACACACACACACACACACACACACACACACACACACACACACACACACACACACACACACACACACACACACACACACACAGACAAATACACACAGACAGGCACAATACTGTGGGGTCAGTCAGTAGCCTTGGTCAGATGCTGGTTAGTTGTGGTAATTCTCAAAGATCAGATATATCTTGACGATATTCTACGTCTCTTTCCTTTCCCTGTGTCTCACCACATTGCCATCTGTCTACCTCCGCTATCTAAGAAGCAGCTCTGAATCCAGGTATGTTAGTAGTAGTAGTATTACTAGTGTTATTTCAACTCTGCTCCGTCACCCTGCCTGCCCAGCACACCCAGCAGAAGCAGTAGCCCTGCATGGCCCCTGTAGACTAAGACTGTGGTCCGCTGGTCGGCCTCCCCAAAGATTCTTGGCTAGAGTCATCCGCGCTAACGAGGACCATGTTGCTCCTTATTCCCAGCGTTTCCTCCTTCCCTCCCTCCCTCCCGCCGCCTGCCAGCCAGCCAATTCCCACATCGGTCCCCATTACACAGCTGCCTGCTGTAGGTGTATGGCAGAGCGTGCGCCCCACGGCTGGGCAAAAGGGCCTGGGGGGGGCGACTGGGCAAGATGGGTTGTGTGTGCATGTGGAGTGAGGTGTGTGTGCAAGTGTGCATGTGTGTGTGTGTGTGTGTGTGTGTGTGTGTGTGTGTACACCACCACGGTTTCATTCCCCCAGGCGTCTTGAGGAGGAGAGGTAGAGACTTATTGGCCTGCGGTTGTGGATGGGGGGTAAAAAGAGTGAATAAGGCCGACGAAAACAGTGGAATTTTCATGTCATCTCCGTCTATCCAATCAGCCCGGCCGGCTGGGGCCCAGGGGTTGTAGGGAAGTGAGGGCGGCTGGGAAAGTTAATGCGATTTTGGGCAGCGCGGTAGGGGAGAGAGGAGAGCCGGGGCTATTTTGACAGACGCTGGCCTCCTGCTCAGACTGGGGTCTGCAATTACCCAGGACATAAACACGGCTTGCTCGGGGACGGGAGGCCACGCTGTAAGTACAGGCCTCCGCTCCGCTCCGCACGTGTCCCAAATGGAACCCTATGCCCTATACAGTGTGCAACTTTTGGGGCCCTGGTCAAAAGTAGTGCACGGTGTAGGGAAAGGGGTGCCATTTGGGATGCAGACGAGGGCTCGTACGACTGGTGGGAACGTAAAACGGCGGGCGCCGGGCAGACTTTGGTGAGGCGACAGGGGCGAAGCCAGACACCCCGAGAGGTCCATGATCGCGTGAGCGTAAATAAAGCACCAAGATGTACTTAACCGTCAGCGGCTTTACACTGCACACGCGTATACTGTACACTGAAATCCAGAGGTTAAGTATGGAGATGACCGTGAGAATTAAACACCGACAGACAGACAGACAGATAGGCGCGTGCGAACACACACACACACACACACACACACACACACACGATGCAAAATACAAAATACGCTATTGGCCTCAGCTTATTCCACCATATAATGCCTTAAGCCTAAAGTGTGTTTCCCGCAGCTGTGTGCTGCATTCACACCCCCTTTCCTCGCTTACCTCTACACCTCCCTAGGAGGGGATTCACAAAGCCACCAGGGTCCATGTTCTGTTTCCTGGCATAGAAAAAGACCCCCAAAAAGAACCACCACTGGGCTTAAAACAATTACCAGCCTAAGAGTCTCTAAACCAACTGCTTCACGGAGACAATGCGATGACTGCCACTGTTATTTACAGTAATGAATTGGGCCCCATTATGAGAACACAACTCTTTAGGGACTCCTCATCGAGGCTTCTGAATACAGACAGGCCTGAATGGATTTCAGGGAAGAGAAAGGCCTATAAAGGGCTTTCTGGAGCAACACTGAGTGTCTAAAGAGTGTAGTCTTGTAGATAAAAGAGTGGCGGTGAGATCATATTTACTCACCATTCAGGGTGGATACAATCCCTCATCGACCACATCCTATTTGGATAAATGAGGGACGGGGGAATGGAGAAAGAGGGGGAGAGAGAGAGAAAAGAGAGAGAGAGAGAGGGGGGGTGTGTGGCAGTCTACCGTATTCTTATCCCTCCCAGCCAACCTGCTACAAGCATGGGAAAGCAAATAACCCGGATTAGGCTTCAAAGGTCCGGCTCTGGTGAATGAGGGAGCAAGGAGAGCGGACAAAGGTGGGAAGCAGCAGTGCACAGTACACACAACCCTGCCTTCGCTAGTAGAGAGAGAGAGAGACAGAGAGAGAGAGAGAGAGAGAGAGAGAGAGAGAGAGAGAGAGAGAGAGAGAGAGAGAGAGAGAGAGAGAGAGGCCAAGAGAGAGAGACAGAGAGACAGAGACAGAGAGACAGAGACAGAGAGAGAGAGACAGAGACAGAGAGAGAAAGACCCAGAGAGAGAGAGAGACCGAGACAGAGAGAGAAAGACCCAGAGAGAGAGAGAGACCGAGACAGAGAGAGAAAGAGAGAGAGAGAGAGAGAGAGAGAGAGAGAGGCCAAGAGAGAGAGACAGAGAGACAGAGACAGAGAGACAGAGACAGAGAGAGAGAGACAGAGACAGAGAGAGAAAGACCCAGAGAGAGAGAGAGACAGAGACAGAGAGAGAAAGACCCAGAGAGAGAGAGAGAGAGACCGAGACAGAGAGAGAAAGACCCAGAGAGAGAGAGAGAGAGACCGAGACAGAGAGAGAGAGAAAGACCCAGAGAGACAGAGCGAGAGAGAAAGACCAAGAGAGACAGAGCGAGAGAGAAAGACCCAGAGAGACAGAGCGAGAGAAAGGCCGAGACAGAGAGAAAAAGGGGGAAGGAAAAGGGATGTGAATTGGAACCCAGCACAGATTGAGTTTGTTTGAGTGTTTTTCTGTTGTCTTTAAGCTGGTTAAACCATCTGAGAAGAAGAGGAGAAGTGGGTGCGTGTTCAGGCAGCTCAATAGGATCGGCTTCACCTGCAGGTGTGGCGTATTACCCAGAGTGCCAGAGATGCAGCCAAACTAAACATGGTAAATGCCATTCTACACATCCAGAGCAGCTGTCCATGTGCAACTAGCCTACAGAAGATATTTCAGTCACTTATGGGGATGACTGTATGTTAAAACCAACGTTTTAGCATACAGTAAATATGTGCAAGAGGCACACCAATACACATTCAGTTTGCTCTTCAATTCACACACCTTGTTTGGACTGCTACGTGTAAGGACACCGGGTTTTCGAATGAGGGAATTTCGCCCTTGTCCTCAAAAACCAAAATTTCTCTGAGGCGACATATTATTTTAGGCTATATTCTTGCCGGCTCATCGTATGCATTATTTCTCACTACAACAATATAAGCAAAACAACAAGCTAATTCCCCTTTCCTCTAGACCTTTATAGTCCCGTACCCCTTCAAACATTCAACCTCCAGCTGCGTACCCCATCCTCTAGCACCAGGGTCAGCTGTACCCCCTCTAGCACCAGGGTCAGCGCACTCTCAAATTTAGTTTTTTTTGTCATCGTTGTAAGCCTGCCACACACTATACGATACATTTATTAAACAGAAGAATGAGTGTGAGTTTTTGTCACAACCCAGGCTCGTGGGAAGTGACAAAGAGCTCTTATAGGACCAGGGCACAAATAACAATAGAATAATAATCAATAATTTGACTCTTTATTTAACCATCTTACATATAAAACCTTATTTGTTCATCGAAAATTGTGAATGGCTCACCATAGGTTAATGAGAAGGGTGTGCTTGAAAGGATGCACATAACTCTGCAATGTTGGGTTGTATTGGAGAGAGTCTCAGTCGTAAATCATTTTCCACACACAGTCTGTGCCTGTATTTAGTTTTCATGCTAGTGAGGGCCGAGAATCCACTCTCACATAGGTACGCAGTTGCAAAGGGCATCAGTGTCTTAACAGCGTAATTTGCCAAGGCAGGTTACTCTGAGTGCAGCCCAATTCAGAAATCTGGCAGTGGCAATATTCACAGAACCGCTTGTTGCAATTTCGATGAGGCTCTCTTGTTCAGATATCAGTAAGTGGACTGGAGTCAGGGCATGAAAGGGATAATGAATCCAGTTGTTTGTGTCATCCGTTTCAGGGAAAGTACCTGCGTAATTGCGCACCCAACTCACTCAGGTGCTTCGCTATATCACATTTGACATTGTCCGTAAGCTTGAGTTCATTTGCACACAAAAAATCATACAATGATGGAAAGACCTGTGTGTTGTCCTTGTTAATGCAGACAGAGAAGAGCTCCAACTTCTTAATCATAGCCTCAATTTTGTCCCACACATTGAATATAGTTGTCCCTGCAATCCTAGATTCAGATCATTCAGGTGAGAAAAAAACATCACCCAGATAGGGCAGTCGTGTGAGAAACTCGTCATCATGCAAGCGGTCAGACAATTGAAAATTATTGTCAGTAAAGAAAACTTTAAACTCGTCTTTCAATTTTTAAAAAACGTGTCAATACTTTGCCCCTTGATAATCAGCGCACTTCTGTATGTTGTAAAAGCGTTACATGGTCGCTGCCCATGACATTGCATAGTGCAGAAAATACACAAGAGTTCAGGGGCCTTGATTGAACAAAGTTAACAAATTTCACTGTGGTGTCCAAAACGTTTTTCAAGCTGTCAGGCATTCCCTTGGCAGTAAGAGCCTCTCGGTGGATGCTGCAGTGTACCCAAGTGGCGTCGGGAGCAACTGCTTGCACGGTCGTTACCACTCCACTATGTCTCCCTGTCATGGCTTTTGTGCCATCAGTACAGATACAAACATGAGCAGCAACTACGTTTGGCTACATAATGGAATTCCCGCGAGAGAGTAGCGGTTAATGTGATTGGATGTTCATTATTTGACTAGGCTACCTGTATTCGACATTGTGTTGTTATTTCGCTGAACACTAGATGGTTTCATTTTATTTTCGGCAGTGGAACGAGGCTACTCGGGCGAGAAAAAAAACTCGCCCAAATGTATAGCCCTGTTGGGAAATATAAATGGACTGTTTGAAAATGTGAAGAAATGTTTTATTTTATTTTTATTCTTAAATGTAAATCACATTTTTATTTGGCGTACCCCCGAAAGGCATTGCGCGTACCCTGTACCCCAGTTTGGGAATACCTGCTTTAAACATTGATGAGGAGGTTAATGACTTGGTTCATTGATGATTAATCATGTTCAACACGTGCTGCATAACTCTGACTGAGACAGTCTTTAGTGTTCCCAAAGACAACCCTGTTCAACTCCAGGACTTTTCACACAGCTATGAGTGAAACAGTTTTGGTGTGTGTGTGTGTTTGTAAGGGGGGCAGAGTTATTTCCTCTTCTCCACGCTTCACTCCAAGTTCTCTCCATCACTCACGTCATCTTTTCATATCATACTGCTCTCTCACTCTTGATATTCACTAGAATCACAGTAGCCTTGCAAATACATACACGCACACACACACACACTTTATTTTCTCTAGAATACCAGTAGCCTCCCAAACACACGCACACACACACACGCACGCACACACACACACACACACACGGCCAGGCACGCAGTCAGCCTCTCCCTCAGGCGGTCTGGCTGTAAAGTGATACCACGTCTCGGAGCATTTCGCACATGCCTTCCCGGACAGTTCCCACACTCCCGGGCCGTCTCAGTCTGTCTGACCTTTGCCAAGCCCTCCGTCTCCCCTCTCCTCCCCTCCCTCTCTCCTCCCTTCTCCCAGGGCCTGCGGTTTGGACAGTTGCGGCCAAGCTGGCTGCTCCGCTCGTGGAAAACATCCGCCACACATGGAGGGTCCCGGCACGGATCCTCTTGGCCGGGGCTGCCGCCCGCGCGGCAGTGGGGGCCTGTTTCCCAGCCCTGCGGACACATGTCTGACCCCCTCCACCAGCTCCAGTCTCCCCCAGCCCCTCCACCCCCACCACCCTGACTCCCAGGGTTCGCAGGCCCTAATCCCCTGCAGCATGGCTCCAATTTAGGGCCTCCCCACCAGCAGAATGTGGTACATAAACAGGCCTGGGTTACACGTTGCCTGCTGCAGCCTGCCTCTCCTCCTTTCCCCACCTCGGGCCGACCGGGCCCACAGCCAGCCTGCCTCTCCTCCTTTCCCCACCTCGGGCCGACCGGGCCCACAGCCAGCCTGTGCATATGAGACTGATTCACTTCTGGACGTGGATTTTTTTTTTTCTGTCCTTTTTTGAGTGCACAAACGCGTGTATGGGCAAACAAACACATATATATATATATATATATATATACACACACACACACAAAACACGCATTCACACACTAATGGGGTGAACACACACACACACACACACACACACACACACACACACACACACACACACACACACACACACACACACACACATATACCAGAACTCCTTCACATTTTCTCGTTTAACTCCCTCTCCCCTTGACCTCTCCCTCTCTCTCTCTCTCTCTCCTCTCTCTCTCTCTCTCTCTCTCTCTCTCTCTCTCTCTCTCTCAGTGCGGTGCTAGTGACGTTCACACACATTCTTGCCTCCAGTTTCCTCACCTTCCCCTCTTCATACAGGATGAGAAATGAGGTGTGATGAACAGAGGGAAGGAGCGCTGTAAGATAGAGGATTACCCCTGGATTGGGATTCTCAACGGCTAGCTTTACTGTAAAGAAAATACAGTCTGTGTCGCGTTGCTGGTGCCTTGCATCATATTTCCCCACTGTTTCAGATTGGATTATGGTGTGAGTGTGTGAGTCTGGGCTCAGTCTTTGCAGGGTAGACATACAGTAGGTTGCACTATCGTGCACTATGTCGGGGATAGGGTGCCATTTGGGACGAAGACACGGCCTGGCCTGACCTGACCTGAGAGGGGTTCTAAGCATGTTTGTGGACGACTTCAGGAGTAACACTGTATGTCTGAGCTCCTCTCATACACATCGTCTTATCCCATTCCCCTGCAATACTACTCTGGTTAGTTGATGCCAAACCTGAGCCATCTGTAATGTATTTGACCCTTTACCGAAATGATACTGCCCTCGCTGGACATGTTTTATCTATATTTTATAAATATATACATTCTGGATGTACATTATATCCTTACACAAACTGAACAGATGAGGGACAGACTAAATATCCTTATTAAAAGTGTTGATCACACCATACTCCCTGCTAGAGAGCACGGGTCAACCCTTAGCATGTAACTCCTCCACACCCCCAGCCCATCCAGTAAGACTCAGTCTCCTCTGGATCAGTGTGTTCTGCTCCAGGGGTGATCCACAACCCAGGGGGGCTGGAGGGGCTGCTGCACACCCACGGCCAGACCACATCCACCACCCCCTGCTTCCCACCTTCTCCATGCCCATCCAACTCCCCCTCCTCCTCCTTCCTCCTTCCCCCACGAGAAGCTCCTCTCGCTCCAAGGCTGTGAAGCGGGTGCTCGTAAACCAACCCTGCTTGCACCAACGCTGGAAAAAACCGACACATTATAAAAAGTAGTAGGAAAAAGAGTTTTAAGTTTAAAAGCGAGCAGTTTTTTTTCTTTTTTTCTTTTTTTTTCTCTCTGCTCAGCTTTTTGGTTTCGGCTTAAACCTCTTCGGTTGCCAGGCGCTGCTCTTTCATCATTTGGCATTTTGGTGCTTCTGCTGCTCTGCTCTCCATACCTTCTGGCAGTAGGCAACTGAAGCACCACTCACTCTCCTCAGAGAGACACCCGCTTCTTTCATGCAAAACCAAGCAGCAACCTATGGAGTCATCCACAGCCAGGCCTTGTGGTTTATTCTCTCTCTCTCTCTCTCTCTCTCTCTCTCTCTCTCTCTCTCTCTTCTTCTTCTTCTTCTTCTTCATTTTCAGATCCAGTAGCTAGCTAGGCCTACATAAGAATAATATTTGTAGTTATATAATCTCCAGCGATGGATGGCTCCAAATGATGGTGATGATGTTGAAAGCGAGGGAAGGAAAAAGAGAGAGGCAGAAAACAGTGACCTTTGATGTCTATTTTTCCTCTCTTGGAGGAACAGAATCTTGGCGGTACCATCACTGAAATGTGCCCTTTCCAAAAACAAAAGCCTTTCATCATTTTAAAAAGCTCTGCTTTTCCTTTGGAGGCGATTTCAAAGTACACCTGCCACCCTCTTTTCTTGGTTTTTGAATATCCTTAAACAAAACCCCTGTTTTATGCGCATACCTCCCACAAACATATGCCATCACTACTATATGCTTTGATATTTCAGTTCAGTTATGAAACGCAATCCGTCACGGTTGAATCACCGCTCCTAGAACCTTGAATCAGCAACTCTTTCGACAGCTTTGTCGAAAAGCTCTCGTCACTCTGTCCACCCATTCAGGGGTTCCTGACAATAAAATGCTGACCCCATTATCTTCCAAGGTCATTTTCTTCTGCTGGCACACCCAGAAGTTGCGTTCATTGTGCCTAGGGATTTTAACAGAGCACAATTTAAGGACCGTTTTATTAACAAAACCTCACAGGCACATCAAATTCTACACGCGCTCAGACCAGACTTTGGATCACTGCTACTCTCCCTTCTGGGATGGATATAAAGCCCTCCCCCGAGTTTAGCAATTCAGATCACTCCTCCGTCCTGCTCCTACCCACCTACAGGCGGAGACTGAAGCAGGAAATAGCGTGACTTAGAACTGTTCCTTGCTGGTTTGACCAATCAGAATCTATGCTTCAGGACTGTTCTGCTTCCATGCACTGGGAAATGTCCCTGGTCACTTCTGAGAATATAATTGACTTGTACACTGACTCTGTCATTGGGTTTATCAGGAAGTGCATAAAGGATGTTGTTCCAACAGTGACAATTCGAAACATACCCCCACCAAAAAACAATGGATAGATGGCAGTGCTCGTGCTAAACTGAAAGCACGAACCATCTCATTTAACCACAATAAGGTGACCGGGAATATGGTACAAACAGTCCAGCTGCGACCTCTGTAAGGCAACCAAAGAGGCAAAAGGACAGCACAGGGATAAAGTGGAGTCGCAGACACGAGACGCATGTGGCAGGATCTCAGACAATCACGGATTATAAAGCGAAGACCAGCTGGGTCGCGAACACCTACGCCTCAGTCCCAGACAAGCTAAACCCCTTTTGAGGGGGGAAAAAAACTCTTTGGGAAAAAATAACATTACGCCGCCGAGGAAGGCCACCGCCTCTCAGGAGGATTGTGGGCTCTCGATCTCTGTGGTCAATGTGAGTAAGACGTTAAAGTGTGCTAACACTCACAAGGCTGCCGGCCCAGACGGCATCCCCAGCTGCGTACTTAGTGCATACGCAGACCGGCTGGCTGGAGTGTTAACGGACATATTCATTCTCTCCCTATCCCAGTCTGTTGTCCCCACACTCTTCTAAGTTGTATACCCTTGTTCCTGTACCAAAGCAAGCTAACTGAACTAAATTACTATCGCCCTGTAGCACTCACTTCTGTCAGGAAGTGCTTTGAGAGGCTAGTCAAGGACCATATCACCTCCACCTTACCCGACACCCTAGACCCCATTACAATTTGCATACCACCCCAACAGATCCATTGATGACGCAATAGCCATTGCACGACACACGGCTCTATTACACCTGAACAAGAGGAATGTGTGTGAGAACGCTGTTCATTGACTACAGCTCAGGTTCGAACACCATAGCACCCGCCAAGCTTGTCACTAAGTGCAACTGGGTCCTGGAATTCAAGTCAGAGGGTGGTGTGGTCAGTCCAGCGCACCATCGAGGGCACACTGCCTGCCCTCGAGGACATTTACAACACTCAAATCAAATCAAATTGTGTTAGTCACATGCGCTGAATACAACAGGTGTAGACCTTACAGTGAAATGCTTACTTAAAATCCCCTAACCAACAATGCAGTTTAACAAATATGAATAAGAAATAAAAGTAACAAGTAGTTAAAGAGCAGCAGCAAAATAACAATAGCGAGACTAAATACATGGGGTACCGGTAAGTCGAGGTAATTAAGGTAATATGTACACGTAGGTAGAGTTATTAAAGTGACTGTGCATAGATAATAACAGAGAGTAGCAGTGGTGTAAAGGGGGGGGGGCAATGCAAATAGTCTGGGTAGCCATTTGATTAGATGTTCAGGAGTCTTATGGCTTGGGGGTAGAAGCTGTTTAGAAGGCTCTTGGACCTAGACTTGGCGCTCCGGTACCACTTGATGTGCGGTGGCAGAGAGAACAGTCTATGACTAGGGTGGCTGGAGTCTTTGACAATTTTAGGGCCTTCCTCTGACACCGCCTGGTATAGAGGTCTTGGATGGCAGGAAGCTTGGCCCCAATGATGGGCCGCACGTACTGGGCCACACGCACTACCCTCTGTAAGTGCCTTGCAGTCGGAGGCCGAGCAGTTGCCATACCAGGCAGTGAGGCAACCAGTCAGGATGCTCTCGATGGTGCAGCTGAAGAACCTTTTGAGGCTCTGAGGACCCATGCCAAATCTTTTCAGTCTCCTGAAGGGGAATAGGTTTTGTAGTGCCCTCTTCACGAATGTCTTGGTGTGCTTGGACCATGCTGGTTTGTTGGTGATGTGGACACCAAGGAACTTGAAGCTCTCAACCTGCTCCACAGCAGCCCCATGGATGAGAATGGGGGCGTGCTCGGTCCTCCTTTACCTGTAGTCCACAATCATCTCATTTATCTTGATCACGTTGAGGGAGAGATTGTTGTCCTGGCACCACTTGGCCAGGTCTCTGACTTCCTCCCTATAGGCTGTCTCGTCGTTGTCGGTGAGACTGTTGTGTCATCGGCGAACCTAATGATGGTGTTGGAGTCGTGCCTGGCCGTGCAGTCATGAGTGTATCAAATCAAATCAAAGTTTATTTGTCACGTGCGCCGAATACAACAGGTACCTTACATTGAAATGCTTACTTACAGGCTCTAACCAATAGTGCAAAAAAAGGTGTTAGGTGAACAATAGTTAAGTAAAGAAATAAAACAACAGTAAAAGGACAGGCTATATAGAGTAGCGAGGCTATTAAAGTAGTGAGGCTACATAGAGGGGACTGAGAGGCTACATAGAGGGAACTGAGAGGGGACTGAGCACGCACCCCTGAGGGGCCCCTGTGTTGAGGATCAGCGTGGCAGATGTGTTGTTACCTACCCTTACCACCTGGGGACGGCCTGTCAGGAAGTCCAGGATCCAGTTGCAGAGGGAGATGTTTAGTCCCTGCGTCCTTAGCTTATTGATAAGCTCTGAGGGAACTATGGTGTTGAACGCTGAGCTGTAGTCAATGAATAACATTCTCACATAGGTGTACCTTTTCTCTGGGTGGGAAAGGGCAGTGTGGAGAGCAATAGAGATTGCGTCATCTGTGGATTTGTTAGGGCGGTATGCAAATTGGAGTGGGTCTAGGGTTTCTGGGACAACGGCATTGATGTGAGCCATGACCAGCCTTTCAAAGCACTTCATGTCTAGAGACGTGAGTGCCACGGGTCAGTAGTCATTTAGGCAGGTTACCTTAGTGTTCTTGGGCACAGGGACTATGGTGGTCTGCTTAAAACATGTTGGTATTACAGACTCAGACAGGGAGTGGTTGAAAATGTCAGTGAAGACACTTGCCAGTTGGTCAGCGCATATTCGCAGTACACGTCCTGGTAATCCGTCGCGCCCTGCGGCCTTGTGAATGTTGACCTGTTTAAAGATCTTTCTCACATCGGCTGCGGGGGGTGTTGAAGGAAGTCAAATAGATAATTAAGGACCTCAGCCACCCGGGCCACGGACTGTTCCCTCTGCTACCGTCTGGCAGACGGTTCAGGTGCTCCAGAGCCGTGACCAAGAGGTTTGGAAACAGCTTCTATCACCAGGCCATCAGACTGTTAAAACAGCGGTATAGTGGGCCCAGTCCTGCACCTAAGAGACTTTTTTGCACACACACACTCCCACACTCACTCACTCACTCACTCACTCACTCACACACTCACTCACTCACTCACTCACTCACTCACTCACTCACTCACTCACTCACTCACACAAAACACACACACGCAAGCTCACACACACAGCTCATGCACGCGCAGACTCCTGGACTCACATGTACACTCACACATGCATATGCCCATACTCACAAACATACGCGCACACACAAACAGCCAACGCTGCAGTCCCGTGTGTGGAGAGACTTTAAACACGGGACACTTCCTGTTTCTTTTGTACGGTTTTTCACACTGTAGTCTCTAGCTCATCCTAATATATCTTCCACTTTACATTGTATTTTTTTTACACTGTTTATACACACCTCGTATTTATATACTGTATTCTTGACATACACTATATGACAAAAAGTATGTGGAAACCTGCTCGTCGAACGTCTCGTTCCAAAATACTGGGCATTAATATGGAGTTGGTCCCCCCTTTGCTGCTATAAGGCTCAGATCACATGAGTCAGAGTTTAGACCCAAGTCAGACTCAACTTTACAACACTGACACGGCTGGGATTTGCAATGTGCGCTGTCACTCGTTTTTATGGAAAAATCTGAACAACTTTCAAGGGTAAATCTGTGCAGTAATTTGACTTTAGCCAGGTAAAGGTTCAACTTTTTCTTTGTGTTTCTGGGAAGGCTTTCCACTAGATGTTGGAACATTGCTGCGGGGTCTTGCTTCCATTCAGCCATAAGAGCATTGGTGAGGTTGGGCACTGATGTTAGGCAGTTAGGCCTGGCTCACAGTCAGTGTTCCAATTCATCCCAAAGGTGTTTGATGGGGTTGAGGTCAGGGCTCTATGCAGGCCAGTCAAGTTCTTCCACACCAATCTCGACAAACCATTTCTGGATGGACCTCGCTTTGTGCACAGGGACATTGTCATGTTAAAACAGGAAAGGATCTTCCCCAAACTGTTGCCACAAAGTTGGAAGCACAGAATCGTCTAGAATGTCATTGTATGCTGTATCGTAAAGATTTCTATACACTGGAACTAAGGGGTTTAGCCCGAACCATGAAAAACAGCCCCAGACCATTATTACTCCTCCACCAAACATTATAGTTGGCACTATGCATTGGGGCAGGTAGCGTACTCCTGGCATTGGTAAAACCCAGGTCCGTCCGTTGGACTGCCAGATGGTGAAGCATGATTCATCACTCCAGAGAATGCGTTTCCACTGCTCCAGAGTCCAATGGCGGCAAGCTTTACACTACGCTTGGAATTGCGCATGGTGATCTTAGGCTTGTGTACTGCTGCCCGGCCATGGAAACGTATTTCATGACACTCCAGACAAACAGTTCTTGTGCTGACGTTGCTTGTCCTGACGTGTCCACATACATTTGGTGTGGGGGCTGTGTCCACAGTGGTGTGGGGGCTGTGCTTTGGCAAAGTGGGTGGGGTTATATCCTTCCTGTTTGGCCCTGTACGGGGGGTATCATCGGATGGGGCCACAGTGTCTCCTGACCCCTCCTGTCTCAGCCTCCAGTATTTATGCTGCAGTAGTTTATGTGTCGGGGGGCTAGGATCAGTTTGTTATGTCTGGAGTACTTCTCCTGTCTTATCCGGTGTCCTGTGTGAATTTAAGTATGCTCTCTCTAATTCTCTCTTTCTCTCTTTCTTTCTCTCTCTCGGAGGATCTGAGCCCTGGGACCATGCCTCAGGACTACCTGGCATGATGACTCCTTGCTGTTCCCAGTCCACCTGGCCGTGATGCTGCTCCAGTTTCAACTGTTCTACCTGCGGCTATGGAATCCTGACCTGTTCCCCGGACGTGCTACCTGTCCCAGACCTGCTGTTTTAAACTCTCTAGAGACAGCAGGAGTGGAAGAGATACTCTTAATGATCGGTTATGAAAAGCCAACTGACATTTACTCCTGAGGTGCTGACTTGCTGCACCCTCGACAACTACTGTGATTATTATTATTTGACCATGCTGGTTATTTCTGAACATTTGAACATCTTGGCCATGTTCTGTTATAATCTCCACCCGGCACAGCCAGAAGAGGACTGGCCACCCCTCATAGCCTGGTTCTTGTCTAGGTTTCTTCCTGGTTTTGGCCATTCCAGGGAGTTTTTCCTACCCACCGTGCTTCTACACCTGCATTGCTTGCTGTTTGGGGTTTTAGGCTGTGTTTCTGTACAGCACTTTGAGATATCAGCTGATGTACGAAGGGCTATATAAATAAACTCGATTTGATTTGTATATATAGTGTAGCTCACTCTATACCGAATAAAAATATGAAAGCAACATGCAACAATTTCAATGATTTTATTGAGTTTCAGTTCATAAAAGGATATCAGTCAAAAAACATAAATTAGGCACTAATCTATGGATTTCACATGGGCACAGCCATGGGGGGGCCTGGAAGGGCATAGTTCCACCTACAGTACTTGGGAGCCAGGCCCACCCACTGGGGAGTCAGGCCCAACCAATCAGCTGTCTGGGTGGCTGGTCTCAGACGATCCCACAGGTGAAGAAACCAGATGTGGAGGTTCTGGGCTGGCGTGGTTGCACGTGGTCTGCGCTTGTAAGACCGGTTGGACACACTGCCAAATTCTCTAAAATGACGTTGGAGGCGGCTTATGGTAGAGAAATTAACATTCAATTCACTGGCAACAGCTCTGGTGGACATTCTTGCAATCAGCATGCCAATTGCACACTCCCTCAAAACATGAGACATCTGTGGCATTGTGTTGTGTGACAAAACTGCACATTATAGAATGGCCTTTAATGTCCCCAGCACAAGGTGCATCTATTTAATTATCATGCAGTGTAATCAGCTTATTGATATGCCACACCTGTCAGCTTGATGGATTATCTTGGCAAAGGAGAAATGCTTACTAACAGGGATGTAACAAATTTGTGCACATAATTGGAGAGAAATAAGCTTATTGTGCATATGGAACATTTCTGGGATCTTTTATTTCAGCTCATGAAACATGGGACCAACACTTTTCATGTTGCGTTTAAATTAGTGTTCTGTCTCCTAGAGATGAACGTACTTTTGTGCGAAAAGTGCAAATCAATCCCAGAACAACAACAAAGGACCTTGTGAAGATGCTGGAGGAAACCGGTACAAAAGTATCTCTATCCACAGTAAAACGAGTCCTACATCGACATAACCTGAAAGGCCGCTCAGTAAGGAAGAAGCCACTGCTCCAAATCCGCCATAAAAAAATCCAGACTACGGTTTGCAACTGCACATGGGGACAAAGATCATACTTTTTCCTCTGGTCTGATGAAACAAAAATAGAACTGTTTGGCCATAATGACCATTGTTATGTTTGGAGGAAAAAGGGGGAGGCTTGCAAGCCGAAGAACACCATCCCAAACGTGAAGCACGGGGGTGGCAGCATCATGTTGTGGGGGTGCTTTGCTGCAGGAGGGACTGGTGCACTTCACAAAATAGATGGCATAATGAGGGAGGAATATTACGTGGATATATTGAAGCAACATCTTGAGACATCAATCAGGAAGTTAAATCTTAAAACTTGGTCGCAAATGGGTCTTCCAAATGGACAATGACCCCAAGCATACTTTTGTGGCAAAATGGCTTAAGGACAACAAAGTCAAGGTATTGGAGTGGCCATCACAAAGCCCTGACCTCAATCCTATAGAAAATGTGTGGGCAGAACTGAAAAAGCGTGTGGGAGCAAGGAGGCCTACATACCTGACTCAGTTACACCAGCTCTGTTGGGAGGAATTGGCCAAAATTCACCCAACTTATTGTGGGAAGTTTGTGGAAGGCTACCCGAAACATTTGACCCAAGTTAAACAATTTAAAGGCAATGCTACCAAATCTAATTGAGTGTATGTAAATTTATGACCCACTGGGAATGTGATGACAGAAATAAAAGCTGAAATAAATCATTCTCTCTACTATTATTCTGACATTTCACATTCTTAAAATAAAGAGGTGATCCTAACTGACCTAAGACAAGGAATTGTTCGGATTGAATGTCAGGAATTGTGAAAAACTGAGTTTATATGTATTTGTCTAAGGTGTAAGTAAACTTCCCACTTCAACTGTGTCTACTGCTGTACATGTCATTGTTAGTATATATTTTCGGTGTATATGCGCATAGACTGCATTTGGATTACTGATACAATATTATTTGGGTTGACAATTGGATTAGTTCGAACATTTCCTGATTTTAGTTTTTATATTATTTGTGTACTTGTTTGACATTTTACTGCAGTGGCAGGAGCAAGTAACACAAGCGTTCCCCTGCACCCACTATAACATCTGCTAAACTCACGTTTATTGGTGTATGCAACCAATAAACATGAATGTCATTCTTTTGAAACACATTTGGGTAGGACCAATTGTGGCTATACTACTAACACTAATATCAGAGTAATAGCTAATGGCATTAGCATACAAAATCTCCTAGAACCTATGATATATTATTTATTGCTATGGGTGTCTTTGATTTAGGGGAACCTACTTTGGGACAACTATCAAAACAATCAAACACAGTAGTGTCTCAGAAGCCTTTGAATGTGGACCACTCCAGTGCTTGAAGAGAGAACATAGGTTCCCACAGAGCCAGATAAAGCACCCCAACCTCTACACATTCTTCCACTGTGGATATCCCACCGTGGACACTTCACCATGGGACACTTCGCCATGGGACACTTCGCCATGGGACACTTCGCCATGGGACACTTCGCCATGGGACACTTCACCATGTCACCGCCCAGCACTGGTGGGAAAAGTACTCAATTGTCATACTTGATTAAAACTAAAGATACTTTAATAGAAAATGACTCAAGTAAAAGTGAAAGTCAACCAGTAAAAAACTATACAGAATACAAATATGAACGCTGCACGTAAAGTGTTGGTCCCATGTTTCCATACGCACAAAAAGCGTATTTCTATAAAATGTTGTGCACACATTTTTACATCCCTGTTAGTGAGCATTTCTCCCTTTTCCAAGACAATTCATCCATCCGACAGTTGTGACATACCTAGAAACTGATTAAACAGCATGATCATCACACAGGTGCACCTTGCACTGGGGACAATAAAAGGACACTCTAAAATGTTTAGGGAGTATGCGATTAGCATGCTGACTGTAGGAATGTCCACCAGAGCTGTTGCCAGAGAATTTCATGTTTATTTCTCTACTATAATGTCGTTTTAGAGAATTTGGTAGTACGTCCAACCGGCCTCATAGCCGCAGACCACGTGTAACCACGCCAGCCCAGGACCAGCCACACGGACAGCTGATGAAACTGAGGAGTATTTCTGTCTGTAATAAAGCCCTTTTGTGGGGAAAAACTCATTCTGATTGGCTGGGCCTGGCTCCCAAGTGGATGGGCCTATGCCCTATCCGGGCCCAACGCTCGGAGGGCATAGGGCCTCATTTATTTATTACAATTGACTGAACTGTAACTAAGTACAATTTTGAAATTGCTGCATGTGTGTTTATATTTTTGTTCAGTATAGGAGTAGAAGTCTAAAAGTATCTGGGTTTTACATGTACTTAAGTACAGTACAGTGGTGGAAAAATTACTCAACTGTCATACTTGAGTAAAAGCAAGTGCTATATATCAAATTACTTATATTAAGCAAAGCAGATGGCACAATTTTCTCTTAAAAAAAAATGTAAAGACAGCCCCAGGGACACACTCCAACACTCAGACATCATTTACAAACACAGTATTTATGTTAAGTGAGTCTGCCAAATCAGAGGCAGTAGGGATGACAACAAGTTATATCGATGGGTGCATGAATTGGACCATATTGCTGCCCTGCCTGAGCAATCGAAATGTAACGAGTGCTTTCCCGTGTCAGGGGAAATGTATGGAGTAAAAAGTACATATTGTCTTTAGGAATGTAGTGGAGTAAAAGTAAAAGTTGTTAAAAAATATAAATAGTAAAGTAAAGTACAGATACCCCCAAAAAGTACTTAAGTAGTACTTCCAAGTATTTTTACTTAGTTACTTTACATCACTACCCCACAGGCTGGGTCCAACAGGAAAGACTAATGTGTGGGGTAATGAGAGGACTTAGGGGCTCCCCTCTGCTCCCCTTAGTGAGATGTATGTCGTCTCTATAGTGGCACAGCGGGACTTCACCAGTTCACCGGCACCCCGCTAAGAGTTCTGGGAGCTGAGGCATCTGGTGAGCCCTGCAAACTCCCACAGACACGTCGATATACAAACACACACACACACACACACACACACACACACACACACTTGCACACACACACACACAGCCTGGTGCAACGCGGGTGCAATACGGCCTCTGGGGGTCTGCCCGCAAGCCTGCTGCCCGCGGCCCCTGCTGGGTTTTCCCCATGGGAAGCCCCATCGCTCAGGGTTAACTGCACGGCAGACTGAGAGACTGAGTATTGTGGTGGCTGTGGTGGACATGTCCTTCAGAAAGTCCTATCTGAGTCAGACGTGCATTCTTACAGTTTTTCCCAATTGCTAAAACACAATTTTGCAAACTAAGCTGGTTTTATCAAAATACTTCACACAATTCACAAAACCACACACCCAAACTGCAAAATAACTCATATATCCTGCAAAATGAAGCACTGCAACCAAAACTACATATAGCATTATCAAAATCAAATGTTTGCACGAAATGGCACACACTTCATTCATATTACCAGATGTTTGTCTAACCAACTACACACTGTTAGGCATAATGAAAAGCACTCTCATCTTTAGTATAATACGAAAATAGTTCAAATTGTAGAAAATCTTCAGATGCACAGAAATATTTGCAGATAAACTGTTTCAACAGCATGTGTGTGTATTTATTTTTCACCAAACCAGTCAGTGCAACATATGCACAGCAGATATATTTACATTGGACTGAACAAAAATATGCTCACAAAAAAACAGTAAACTGAAAAAGAAAATTGCAGAAAAAAATGTGCAGAAAAAATATATAGAAAAAAAGAGGCAAGAAAAATAATTAGGCAGCATCTTGCCGCACAGCTGGTTCTGGCCACAACGCCTCGTCCACATCACAGCTGGTTCTGGCCACAACGCCTCGTCCACATCACAGCTGGTTCTGGCCACAACGCCTCGTCCACATCACAGCTGGGTCTGACCACAACGCCTCGTCCACATCACAGCTGGGTCTGGCCACAACGCCTCGTCCACATCACAGCTGGGTCTGGCCACAACGCCTCGTCCACATCACAGCTGGGTCTGGCCACAACGCCTCGTCCACATCACAGCTGGGTCTGGCCACAACGCCTCGTCCACATCACAGCTGGGTCTGGCCACAACGCCTCGTCCACATCACAGGCAATATCTTCCCTTGCCAGACATCGAGGGAAGAAGTGCCTTGAGTGCCTTATCCATCCCTGAACCGCGCCCACATCCATCTCATCACATGCCTCTTCCATAGCCTGCACAAGAGGCCTGCGCACAAAGGGCTGCCGGTCGTATACCTTCCACCGCCGTGCCGAAAATAACTCTTCTCTGGGGTTCAGAAATGGTGAGTATGGTGGGAGGTATTGCACGAGAAATGGTGGGTGGTCAGCAAACCAGTTTTGGACTAGGGCTGCACGATGAAAGCTCACGTTGTCCCATACTACAATGTACCGGGTTCTTTGATGATGGTCTGCATCATTCAGCTCTGGTGGTATGAGAATGTTGTGGACTCTGTCCAGAAATGTGAGAATATGGGCTGTGTTGTATGGTCCAAGGTTGGCATGCCGGTGGAGGACACCATGCGTATTGGAGACGGCAGTGCATATTGTGATGTTCCCACCACGTTGGCCAGGAACATCTATAATGGCTCTGTGGCCAATGACATTTCTCCCCCTTCTTCTAGTCTCTGCTAGGTTGAACCCAGCCTCGTCTATAAAGATGAACTCATGTGGGATTGCATGAGCATCCATTTCCAGTACTCCCTGAAAACAAAGAACAAAAGCAGTCAATATGGTGTTATCCAGTACACTGGGAAACAAGGTTGCGTGTAGTGTACTGCAGTCAATATTGTACTTACATCCACATATGCTCGTCTGACCTCTTTGTTTCTTTGAGAGTTTCTCTCAAACGGCACCTTAGAAAGTTGTTTCATTCTGATTTGGTTCAGCTTGAGAATGCGAGCCATTGTGGACAGACTGACTCGTTGAATGTTGTTGAATATGGTGTGGTCTTGGATGATGTGGCTTTGAACTTCTCGTAATCTGATTTAATTATTTTCCAAAACCAAGTTTACAATGTTAGCTTCCTGTACCCCGGTGAACATTTGGCCCCTTCCTCTACCATGGTTGCATCTCCTAGTCCTTTAGAAAAACACAAAAAACAAAAATATAGGGCTTGGACAATGCAGCCTAAAGATATTTCCCCCCACAGTAGAGTAAATTCTACAGGAAATTTGTGCAGTTAGTGTATGACATCAGCCATTCATGAAGTAAACAGGTGTCACCCAACTGATACACTATGACATGGGGTGTACTACATAGTGTGAAAGACATTTTGGTTACATACCTGTCCTTCAGTCTAAATGTCCGGATGACATAGGCGACAGTAAAACGGCTCAAGTTGGGCTGCACTCTCTGTCCAGCCTCTCGCATTGTCAGCCCATGGTTGATGACATGATCAACTAAGGTTGCTCTGATTTCATTTGAAAGTTGTAGTCTTCTTTGGCCATGAACTCCTCTACCAGCTCTACCCGTACCTCTCACTCTTCCTCCCCCTCTCATTCTCAACCTCCCTCTTCCTCTTCCTCTCTCTGCAACGGCTTCCATTGGTGTTGTAAAACAAAAGGTGCTCACCTGTGGTATTTTCATAGTGCTTACTTCCTGATTGAAGAGGTAACATTTAACCATTGAGGTGTTTGGCCAAGTGGCACATGTATTGGCCAATTAGCTCAGGTAGTTTCACTTTGAACGGCCGTGTTTTGAAATGGCAAACATGTGACTTTATGTCAGATTGTTGTGTCTTCTGCAGAGAACCGTGTGCAGTGCATTTAAAAAGTGCCATTTTGAATTGTAAAAATGTGTGTAAATCAGAAAATGTGTTTAGACTTTTGGAGATTTGAGAAGAGGTTTTGCTCTCTGTGTGTCAGTTTAAATAATTGTGCTGTGCATGTCATTTTAGTGTTAGCAATTGGAAAAAACTGTAAACATGTCAGATCCCGTGCCCCTTACAGTAGCCCTACCTGGACTCAAGGGAAAGTTGATCAGAATCACGTTGTTAATGTCATTCATGGTGTTAATATGCTGGTAACCGTTTTATGAAAGCAATAAGGCACGTGAATCACACGAATATAGTCACAGGTATATTGGTTGACTGGCGAACAACGGCATTCACCCGTGACTACGTTCGTGATATAGCGTGACCTCTCGTGCACGATGGCTTGATTAAAACATGAATCTAACTGCAGTAGCATAGACCACGATCAGCAGAGCATAGGTTAGGTTAGAAGGGTGTCGATAGTGCAGTGGTGGAAAAAGAGCTCAACTGTCATACTTGAGTAAAAGTAAAGATACAGTACTTTGGTAGAAAATGAATCAAGTGAAAGTTATTCAGTAAAATACTACTTGAGTAGAAGTCTAAAAGTATCTGGTTTTAAATGTACTTAAGTACAGTACAGTGGTGGACAAAGTACTCAACTGTCATACTTGAGTAAAAGCGAGTGCTATATATCAAATTCCTTATATTAAGCAAAGCAGACGGCACACTTTTCTTGTTTATGTAAAACATTTACGGATAGCCAGGGGCACACTCCAAAACTCAGACATCATCATCAAATTCAGTACTTGTGTTTAGTGAGTCTGCCAGATCAGAGGCCGTAGCGATGACAACGTGTTATATCAATATGTGCGTGACTTGGAAAATGCAATGAGTACTCTTTGGTGTCTGGGGAGATGTATCGGAGTAAAAAGTACATATATTCTTTAGGAATGTAGTGGAGCAAAAGTCAAATTCGTCATAAATATAAATAGTAATGTAAGGTATAGATACGCCAAAAAGTATTTTTACTTAGTTACTTTACACCACTGCAATTGACATCATAATCATTTTCTATTACATTGTTTTTGACATTCTCACAGTGAAATTCACTTGTGAATTTTGATTATGATGTCACTATGGACATCATTCCAGAACTCAGGAACTCAAACGACATTGAGAACAGAATTCAAAATAGTTCATAATGATAATAATAATAATAATAATAGATGTATTTTAGGGCTTTTCATCACAAAGAGGATGTCAAATATGCTGTAGAAACGAACAAAACAAATGTAGAGGTCTGGCAGGTCTTGGGCCATGTTTTGCCACAGTTTCAGATGATAGGGTGTTGTTCAGACAGGCAGTTCCGAAAGGCTGGGCGGTAGCTTAAGCGGAGGGAGAGAGAGGGAGCAGCATCAGTCAGTTAACATTACATAGACAGGTCCGGAGCTCTTCATCAGGCACCTCGTTGTTGTCTCTTGCTCCTCCTCCTCCTTTGTAGGTAGGTTAGATTGTCCACTACTGAAGTGTATCACCCACCTGGGTGATGCTTCGCGCAGCTATACGTGCCAGAAAGACGACCACACTTTGGCAGTAGTCAGGAAACTGTCCCCTACAAGGCAGGCCTTTCTCAAACCCTCACACCACAGTCCACATCGTTGATACAATCAACGCAGGTGGAAAAAATATAGTGGTGTATTGATGCATCATTCAAATTATTGTATATAGCCAGGGTAGCTAGCTAACTACCTACGTAGCGAAGCCAAAAACAAACTGATTTGCCATTAGTGCAGCAACTCAATGGGTCAAAACCACCAGTTACTGTAGCTCAGAAACCCTCAAGAAGTCATTAAAAAAAAGTTTTTTTTTAAATTATATAAAAATACTTAAAACATGAAAGTATTTACAGATGTACAGGAGGTCTCTGCCAAGGCTTCCTCACAGCGCCATGGCAACCACGAAACACAAAACCTTTGGCAAGACTTCAAGAAGAGAAATGTTTTACAGTGGGGAGAACAAGTATTTGATACACTGCCAATTTTGCAGGTTTTCCTACTTACAAAGCATGTAGAGGTCTGTAGTTTTTATCATAGGTACTCTTCAACTGTGAGAGACGCAATCTAAAACAAAAATCCAGAAAATCAGATTGTATGATTTTTAAGTAATTCATTTGCATTTTATTGCATGACATAAGTATTTGATCACCTACCAACCAGTAAAGAATTCCGGCTCTCACAGACCTGTTAGTTTTTCTTTAAGAAGCCCTCCTGTTCTCCACTCATTACCTGTATTAACTGCACCTGTTTGAACTCGTTACCTGTATAAAAGACACCTGTCGACACACTCAATCAAACAGACTCGAACCTCTCCACAATGGCCAAGACCAGAGAGCTGTGTAAGGACATCAGGGATAAAATTGTAGACCTGCACAAGGCTGGGATGGGCTACAGGACAATAGGCAAGCAGCTTGTTGAGAAGGTAACAACTGTTGGCGCAATTATTAGAAAATGGAAGAAGTTCAAGATGACGGTCAATCACCCTCGGTCTGGGGCTCCATGCAAGATCTCACCTCGTGGGGCATCAATGATCATGAGGAAGGTGAGGGATCAGCCCAGAACTACATGGCAGGACCTGGTCAATGACCTGAAGAAAGCTGGGACCACAGTCTCAAAGAAAACCATTAGTAACACACTACGCCGTCATGGATTAAAGTCCTGCAGCGCACGCAAGGTCCCCCTGCTCAAGCCAGCGCATGTCCAGGCCCATCTGAAGTTTGCCAATGACCATCTGGATGATCCAGAGGAGGAATGGGAGAAGGTCATGTGGTCTGATGAGACAAAAATAGAGCTTTTTGGTCTAAACTCCACTCGCCGTGTTTGGAGGAAGAAGGAGGATGAGTACAACCCCAAGAACATCATCCCAACCGTGAAGCATGGAGGTGGAAACATCATTCTTTGGGGATGCTTTTCTGCAAAGGGGACAGGACGACTGCACCGTATTGAGGGGAGGATGGATGGGGCCATGTATTGCGATATCTTGGCCAACAACCTCCTTCCCTCAGTAAGAGCATTGAAGATGGGTCGTGGCTGGGTCTTCCAGCATGACAACGACCCGAAACACACAGCCAGGGCAACTAAGGAGTGGCTCCGTAAGAAACATCTCAAGGTCCTGGAGTGGCCTAGCCAGTCTCCAGACCTGAACCCAATATAAAATCTTTGGAGGGAGCTGAAAACCTGTTTTGCTCAGCGACAGCCCCGAAACCTGAAGGATCTGGAGAAGGTCTGTATGGAGGAGTGGGCCAAAATCCCTGCTGCAGTGTGTGCAAACCTGGTCAAGAACTACAGGAAACATATGATCTCTGTAATTGCAAACAAAGGTTTCTGTACCAAAGTTCTGCTTTCCTGATGTATCAAATACTTATGTCATGCAATAAAATGGTAATTAATTACTTAAAAATCATACAATGTGATTTTCTGGATTTTTGTTTTAGATTCCGTCTCTCACAGTTGAAGTGTACCTATGATAAAAAATTACAGACCTCTACATGCTTTGTAAGTAGGAAAACCTGCAAAATTGGCAGTGTATCAAAAACTTGTTCTCCCCACTGTATGTATTGCGTTCCTTGTGATATTGGCTGTCATTTGGTGTGATTTACATTTTTGTATCTTCAAAAAGATGACCTCTGGATTTTGGGATCAGTACAATTGGCCAGGTATGTACTGTCTTTGTAACTGAATCTGCATAAAAATTCAGTCAAAATAAAATTCAGTGATAGAAAACCACGAGGCGTGAGTAGACATGAGGAAAGAGTACGGACAGAAACACAGCATAGCTGAAACTCTCACGTTGGTTTAAAGACAAATTCTTGTTAAACTTACAATGGTGTCATTCTGTATTCTGTCCTCCCAGCTGGCAACTCCTCTCCCCTGTGTTGGGGAAAATGGGGAACATTTTCATGCAGATTTCAGGCAGACATGAGAGCTGGAGGTCTTTCCTGATTGGAGGCAATAAGACAGGATTGCCAGAATCTGCCTAGATGAGGGTGGGTCGGATGTGGAGTCATGCCATTCCACCAACGATGATGAAGACTACGCATTCGACGACGACTCCAACACAGACGTTGAAGGCAATGAAGAGATCTTTGAGTGCCTGTTGTCGTGGAAGCAGGAGTCTGTCATCCATTATGATTACCAGACCTTCCCAAACCAGACCATCCCAAACCAGACCCTCCCAAACCAGAATTTCCCAAACCCGACAATCTCAAACCAGAACATTCAAAACTAGAACATCCCAAACCAGATAATTCCAAACCAGACCCTCCCAAACTAGACCCTCCCAAATCAGACCACCTAAACCATTCCATTTCAAACCAGACCCTCCCAAACCAGAACTTCCAAAACTAGAACTTCCTAAACCAGAACTTCCCCAACCAGAACATCCCAAACCAGAACATCCCAAACTAGAACATCCCAAACCAGAACATCCCAAACTAGAACTTTCCAAACCAGAGCATCGCAAACCAGAACATCCAAAAGTAGAACTTCCCAAACCAGAACATCTCAAACTAGAACATCCCAAACCAGAACATCCCAAACCAGACTCTCCCAGACCATCCCAAACCAGACCCTCCCTAACCAAACCAGGCTAAACCGTACCATCTCAAACCAGACCGTTACTACAGTCCCTGGTTCACATCCGGCTGTGATTGGGAGTCCCATAGGGCGGCGCACAATTGTCCCAGCGTCGTCCGTGTTTGGCTGGGGTAGGCCGTCATTGTAAATAACAATTTGTTCTTGAACTGACTTGCCTAGTTAATTAAAATAAAAATCCCAAACCAAACCAGACCATCCCAAACCTCAACATCACTTAAATATGTATGACCCAACCACCAACCCTGGTGAAGAGCAGAGCAGAGGCCACCCTTGTTAGGATCACAGCCCAGTCCCCAGGAAGAGGAGAGTGGAGGTGGAGGAGTCCTCCCCCTTTACCTAATCAAATCAAATCAAATGTATTTATATAGCCCTTCGTACATCAGCTGATATCTCAAAGTGCTGTACAGAAACCCAGCCTAAAACCCCAAACAGCAAGCAATGCAGGTGTAGAAGCACGGTGGCTAGGAAAAACTTCCTAGAAAGGCCAAAACCTAGGAAGAAACCTAGAGAGGAGCCAGGCTATGTGGGGTGGCCAGTACCTCTCCTCCTGTCCCAACAGCATCCATCCCGAGGACCCAGAGCGCCAAAAAAAGTTGCTAGGCACACAAACATCGACTATATTTGCAATGATGTAGTTTACCCAGGCATCTTTAGTGTGTATGTGTGCACTAATTAAAAACCATGTACAAACTCAGTCAAATGTGTGTGTTTTGACATCATTTCATAGCCTATGAAATGATAGGCCTCCTTGTCTAAGCGGATTCCCTCCTAGTAGTTTAGTCTTCTAATAAGGACAAGACAATAGATGAACACCACCATTTTCACACACTGTAGCTACACGGGAGATAGTCAAATTAGATGAATACGTTACATGGTGGGATGGGGGATACCGTAGGCATACATCATGTGTACTGTGGCATGGCACCATTAAAAGCTGATCAAATGGTCAATTATGGGATGTCGCGCTTTGAGTAGCAGTTCGCACACATGCACATGTGACATGTTTTGTATCTACTGTAGGCCTACACGGTCCCGGTCCAGTCACTTCATGATCATAGGCTTGCAGAGATCCGGGTTTGTTACTCAACCTTTACTGGGACTCTTATCGGTGTACGATTTACACAAAAGTCTAAGACACACACTTGAAGTCAGACTTTGGCCTTTCAACACTACGGTCTACTACTGCCTCCTATCAGGCACTTGGCTCTGGTGTCAAACCATCATAGAGAGCTGCTTTTGATTGATGATCCATTCATCCCCGCCTGTGGTACCTGCCATGGCTGAGAGGGGACAAAACCGAGGGCCGGGGCAGAACTAACTTAATTCTTGTCATCCGCCCCTTTGCAAGGTATGGGAAAAAATAGCGCGGCCTGAAGTTTTGGGGATGAGAGAAGCTCCTTGAATGGAGGGGAAAGGAGAGAGTGGCTGAAAGGAAAAGGAACTCGGTCAATGGGAAGGGGGCCGGAGTGGATGAATGCTCCATTCCGTGGTTCGCGGTATTGATATTTCCCTCAATGGCCACTTCTGAAGTGAGCATTTTAAGCCACCCCGACACACTAAATTTGCCCATTGTGAGCTGAGAGGCCCCTGCCTGTCGAGATGCAAGGTGAGGAGGCACTGGGGGCAGATGGAACCTGCTTGTCACCTCAATGGCCCCCTTTCTCCCTCTCGGCGACCCTCCCCGCCCATCGCCGCCATTCACCCCCTGCCCCAGTGGGAACGTCCCGGGACCCTGCGCTTTGGGACGGCCCCATATAATGAGCCCTTCTGGCGGGCTTGAATGTGGCGCCATTGTTCCACCCGGGGCCATTAAACCACCTCCTGGGCAAACAAGAGCGTCCCTCTTCCTTTATGGGGGCCGAGGAGGCAACAAAGAGAGGAGTCATTGAGACACAGAGAGGCCGGCCTTTGTTTGGTGTCCTTTCTGAAGCTCCGAGCTCCTCAATGACCGGGGCTGGAAAGGGGAGGCTCCTGTTTGGTCTTTAGTGCTCACGTATCGCCACAATCCGTTGTTTGGCCCAAGCAGAGATGTGAACTTAATTGACTGAGTGGCCCCAGTACGCCAAGCCACAAATAACTAGAGGAGAGACAGAGTAAGTATTGTGTCCAAAGTTGTTTGGTGCTTTCCTTGTGGTGGTGAAAACCTGGGAGGAAGAGGATGGTGAGGCCCACTGAGGGCACCTCTGGGCTAGCTAATGAGGCCCTGGAGGGTTGAACGGTATCTCCGTTCATCTCAGTTCATCTCGGGAACGTCTATTGAGCCACACTGAAGAACCAAGCTCAATACAAAAGAGAGGGTGAATATATCACAAGGACAGTGACACAGTGGCAAAGGGGATTCTTTAATACGGTTCCAATCCTGGTCTAGAAAGGATTACTTTTATATGTGATTGATATAAACCAGTCTTATGGATGTCTGACTTCCCATAGGCCGTCATTGTCAATAACATTTGTTCTGAACTGACTTGCCTGGATAAATAAAATAATGTATTTTTATATAAATACACAATACGCCCACAGGAGTTAGTCTAACTGCCCGTATAGCAGTGCAGTAATGAGGAAATTGGAGGCATCAGTCACATGCCAGGAATGTCACCCCTTATTTTGAAATCACCTTGAAATGTAGGTTGAGGAATTCCCAAAACGATGCTGCCACTTGTGAGGCTTTATCCAAGGAAGATGACAGGGATATACCATCAAATTAGGAACTGCTTCACTCACACACACAAAAAAGTTGTAAAACACAAATAACAATGAATGCACTTTGGATGTTTCAATTAAATTCGGTGCCTTGCCATCCAGGCCTTCCTTCATATCTAACTGGGCCCTGGACCCTATCCCCAGCCCTTCCTCTGACTGAAGTGCTGCCCTGTGTCAGTGATTAGCCGAGGGCAGGTGGAGAACGCCAGTCTCCTGAGGAGAGTTTAAGGAGTGGGATCAGGGACTCCCTGCGAGCCGCTGGCTGGCTGTCTGCCACCGTGTCATCCATCCTGGGGCCTAATCGAGTTATCATATCAACAAATATCTCATCAGGGGCCCCGCGCCTGACACTCCCAGAAAGAGACCCAGAGGGGGACGACAAATTTCCAGCAGCAGGACACTGGAGCTCGCCTGCCAGGCTGGATGAAAGGGTACCTGCAGCCCCCGGTCAAGCTCCCGTTGGGAGGACACTCACGCTGGGCACCACGCTGGGGCAGTTATTTGATTAGCCTCTGCGCTAAGTGGGCAGCTCCATTCTGCGGCCGCAGAGCACAGCGTGCCTCCCGCCGGGAGAAGTCTCCAGTTACTATGGGGAAGAGATGGAGAGAAAAGAGCGGGAATCAATGGGAGTGTGAGTCGAGGGAGTGATCCTCCAATATGAATACGTAGCCTAGGCGTGGTACTGAGGCTTGGTCTTAGGCATAGTTCAGTCACAGTGATGGTTCGCTTTCATCTCTGACAGCAATACAGTGCAATCCTGGTGTACTTAAAGCTGCCATTGAAATAACGGAATCCTCATTCAGTCTCCAATCATTTCCCCGCTGCATGTGATGTGTGCATAGAAGAGCGGGTGTTTCTCGTTGGCAATGTAGCTATCGGAAATAGGGGAAACGTTACCTTTGACAGACCTTCGGAATTCAACTCAGGAACGTCAGCGCGTTGACATTTTTAGTAGCAGGAGGACTACGTTTGGGGGTAGCTAAGGGGTTCACAAAAGTCAGTCTCCACCTCATGATTCACACCCCCCCCCCCGCGCACACCAGGAACAGAGCGCAGACAGAAAAAAAAGAGGAGGGTTATAAGTGGTAAGCTGGGCCCCAGCCCAGAGTTGACCTGACAGTCCACTTCTACCTGCTGTTAGGGCACAAAGAGGGCCCACGGCGGGGCCCCCACAATGCGCTATATCCCCCTTCAGAGGGAAGAAGACCATCCTTCTGATCCCCCATGACCACTCTGTCAACCATGAATACGATTTACACCGCGGGAGCCTTTCTCTGGCGAACCCCTTCTCTTCTCCCCCTCTCTCTTCTCCCCTCTCTCTTCTCCCCTCGCTCTTCTCCCCTCTCTCTTCTCCCCCTCTCTCTTCTCCCCTCTCTCTTCTCCCCTCGCTCTTCTCCCCTCGCTCTTCTCCCCCTCGCTGTTCTCCCCCTCTCTCTTCTCCCCCTCTCTCTTCCCCTCCCCTCGCTCTTCTCCCCTCGCTCTTCTCCCCTCGCTCTTCTCCCCTCTCTCTTCTCCCCTCTCTCTTCTCCCCTCTCTCTTCTCCCCCTCTCTCTTCTCCCCTCTCTCTTCTCCCCTCTCTCTTCTCCCCCTCTCTCTTCTCCCCCTCTCTCTCCCCCCTCTCTCTTCTCTTCTCCCCTCTCTCTTCTCCCCTCTCTCTTCTCCCCTCTCTCTTCTCCCCTCGCTCTTCTCCCCTCGCTCTTCTCCCCTCTCTCTTCTCCCCCTCTCTCTTCTCCCCCTCTCTCTTCTCCCCTCGCTCTTCTCCCCTCGCTCTTCTCCCCTCGCTCTTCTCCCCTCGCTCTCGTCACATTCTCAATGAGCCTGTTTCCTCTCTTCTCTCTCTTGCTCCCGTTTTCCAGGCTGAATCAGGGAGATGCTCCTGAGCCATTACAAATCGATTACGGACAAGAACATTTATTACACAACAGCAAGGGGTCTGAGCGGTGGAGCGGAGAGTGTGAGCGACAGGTGTCTGTTCAGGCGATCCTCTGCCGGCAATGTAGGACTCTCGACCCAAATCCCACGACTCCTTTGAGTGACGTGACTAGCTCACTTGCGTATTCGTTGAGAAACCGATTTTCAATTGCAAGCGCATCCACCTGTAAGCAATATGAAAATCAGGGTGGACATAGAGTCGGTGGTTTTGCATCTTCAAAATGAACTGTTTTCCTCTTACTTTCTGATAATGGTAAAATTACCATTTGATCCATTACAAATGCCATTGTTATCAGTAGTGCATAGGATTGAGCAGAAGGAGAGCGACGGTATTGTGTGTGGTCTTATAAAGTAGTATTGCTGTTTACGTATAGGGGCCCTGTGAAGAAACGATTGTTGTCTAGGTATGTAACTCTAATAATCTCTTAGGTCCCTGGTTTGTCAGCTGGGGAAACCTGACATAAGTGGAACTTTAGCCAAACGCTGTCATTCACCCGGCCCCCTTTCCCTCTACCTCGTAATACACACTGAGACACTTTCACACACAAACAGGGGCCCACACATGAAACACACACGCATGTACACGTTCATATACTGTATAGTGCATCTGAAAGTATTCAGACCCCTTCCCTTTTCCATATTTTGTTACGTTACAGCCTTATTCTAAAATGGATTACATCCCCAAAATATATTACATCAATCTACGCACAACACCCCATAATACGAAGCGAAACCGTTTTCTAGAACAGAAATACCTTGTTTACATAAGTATTCAGACCCTTTGCCACGAGACTCAAAATTGAGCTCAGGTGTATCCTGTTCCCATTGATCATCCTTTGAGATGTTTCTACAACTTGATTGGAGTCCACCTATGGTAAACATCAAGTGATTGAACTTGATTTTAAAGGCACACAACTGTCCTTATAAGGTCCCACAGTTGACAGTGCGTGTCAGAGCAAAAACCAAGCCATGAGGTCGAAGGAACTGTCCGTAGAGCTCCGAGACAGGATTGTTTTCGAGACACAGATCTGGGGAAGCATTGAAGGTCCTCAAGAACACAGTGTCCTTCATCATTCTTAAATGGAAGACGTTAGGAACCATCAAGGCTCTTCCTAGAAGAAGTTTGGCCCGGCCAAACTGAGCGATCGGGGGAGAAGGACCTTGGTCACTCAATGTCTTTGAGTGAGACTTTGAGACTTGAATCCGATCAAACATCTCTGGAGAGACCTGAAAATAGTTCCGCAGCGACGTACCCCGTCCAACCTGACAGAGCTTGAGAGGATCTGCAGAGAAGAATGTTTTTGCTTCGTCATTTTGGAGTATTGTGTGAAGGGGAAAAAAACGATTTAATCCATTTCAGAATTAAGGCTGTAACGTAACAGTAAAAGTGGAAAAGGTGAAGGGGTCTGTATACTTTCCGAATGCATTGTAAGTGTGTGTGTACACACATACACATGCATACAAAACCCACAAGTATAAACACACACACACACAGACATGCAGAAGCACACACGCACAGAAACACACGCACGCACATTCACACACACACACACACACACACACACACACACACACACACACACACACACACACACACACACACACACACACACACACACACACACACAATCCCAGGCAAACACCATCCTGTCACCAACCCCAGCCATCTTCTTGGCCCATAAGGGGCCCATGCGGCAGAAAGTGAAATACATTTCTCCAAGTCCCTTTATGCCATTCCTTTTAATCCCCCGGTTGCTTGTGGCACCTTCCCTACAGCACAAAGGGAGTGTGAGCGGCGGGAGCCCCGTCCCAAGCGGCCTCCAGGGGTCCGCACAAAGCTCCTGCCACTGGGTTATGATTAGAATGTCAGTGTGGCCCGGGGATCGCTATGGGACGCGAGGCAGCGGAGGCACAGACCCACGCCAAGCTGCCAGCTCCCCCACGCCTCACATCATATAAAACCCCGGCTTAAAAGAGAGGCCACAATGAATACCTAAAAAAAAAAAAAAAAACATTCAACCCTGAGCCTGAGAAGCACAGGTTGTCCCACTGTCTTCCTTCTCTTCTCTCTCTGTTTGGTCACCACCTCGGGGTCCCAAAAGTGCTGAGGTCTACGAGTGTTTCACATACCTCCCTTTGGGGAGAGGGGAGAGAGGACAGGGGGTGGACTCACGGAGGACACGGAGGACTTCTCCGTCAAAAGGTGACGTGGCCCAGACATGCTAGTCTCACTCGGGCTAATAGCCCGCCTCAGCAGAAATACTCAAAGCAGCTCAAACAATTGTTTGTTTTCAAGGCTGGCTGTAGTGAAAAGGGAAGTCCAAATGGAGCCATTACACATTGACTCAGGACCAGAGGGTCAGTTGTGGTTCAGCTGACCACAAATGACCAGGGCTGGAATTATTAACCAGGAAGAGCTATTAATCTGCCCAGTGACAAAGAGGACGACAGCGGGAAAGTAACCAATCATTAATGGTCGCATCATGGCCACGACTCACAGCTGTGTGGATATCCTCTCACTGAGGAACTACTGCTGCAAAAAAAGTCTGGCCATGACAGAGAAGAATATTAGGCAGACATTTTCTCAACTAGTAGTCTATGTTCTTCCCAAACCAGAAGATTTGTCCAATATAACAAAATAGTCAAAAGATGGATAAAAGTAGCTAACCTTTGTCTGGCAGACTGACCACGAAATAGTACAAGGAGAAATAGCACTAACTCTAACACCTGGTTATTTCTCCACATCAAATATATTTATAGTTTGATACCAGGAGATCCAACGTGAGGACGCTGCTATGATAAACACACTGTGGGTCTAATGTTGAGGTCATATCTATTGTGACACCATACATTGGTAGAAAAATAAGCTTGGGCCAAAGCGTCCTGGATAATGGTGTGTGAAAAACGAATAAAAAGTGATAATCAAGGGAACAGCCAGGATGAGGGAGCCTCTTTCTCTGCTCTCTCTCTCTCTCGCTCTCCCTCTCTCTCTCTCTCTCTCTCTCTCTCTCTCTCTCCGTTAAAACCACGCATTTGCATCTACTACGGTGTAGCTTTGTCAAGTTCCGCTTGTCTAAACAAACGGTATAATCAGGAAAAGTATCCTTTCTTTTGGTCAACGCTGAATGAAATGACCAGGTTCTCTTTTTGGGTCAGATGAGATCAATTTGAATATGGTGTCTTACACAGGATTGGGGTCAACTCCTTTAAATTCAGTCAATTCATGAAGTCACTGAAACTTTTTTTCCCCTCAATGTCCTCTGTGAGAACAAATTTACATTTTGAATTTCAGTTCACTTCCTGAATTGACTATATCGAAATAGAATTGACCCCAACCCTGATCTCACAGAGTCTGACATTGGCCGTCATCGACAGTACCTGATCTTAGGACCAGTAGTTATAAAGGTCTGGGGGTTGCAAAGAGGACAGTGTCATCATGGTCTTACCTCACGGGTCTCACGCTGACCGACGCGCTGTCACCAACTGCCGGTGGGAACACTGTGTGAGCGTGTGACCAGGCAGTGAATGTGTGACCGCACTGATGGTGGTGTTGTGGCGTTTCAGAGGGGGCTGTTTTAAATGTGAAAGGGCACCCACCTCTGTGAGGCAGCCCCAGCAGCCGTCCCCTCAAAGGGGCACTGGCAGCCGTGCAGCATGGAACCAATGCAGGGGAAAGGGAGCAGGGAGCGGAGGTAAGGGGGTGGAAGAGGGGGTCCTGGGACTGGGGAGTGGGCCAGGGGGGTGGGGGTGTGTTGGGTACAGTATGTGGCAAGCCCCTGGCACTCACGCCAGCTTCGCTTTCCACGCCGCTCACTCTCCCATCGCTCTTCCCCCCCTTCGCCTTGGCCTCCTCCCTGCGCCGCTTTGTGTGCCCGCATAATCCCACAGTAAAGAGGGCTACGCAGGTGGTCCCATCCCACCAGCCTAACCCCCACCACCCCACCCCTCAGCTACTCTCTGCCCACTGCTGTGCGTCTCTACCCTGACTGGGATGGCTCTCTCTCAGTCCTCAGCTTGGAGACACAAAGAGACACCTCGCTGGCAGAGATAAAACCATTTAAGACACACAGAGGGGGCACTCTCTTGTGACTCTCTCTCTCTCTCTCTCTCTCTTTCTACCTCTCTCTCTCTCTCTCTCTCTCTCTCTCTCTCTCTCGGACTACGCGCTGGGTTTCAAGCAACATTAGCACCTAAGTGGTGTGGGGTATTTTTCTGTGTGTGTGTTCAAAGGGTTCCGCCCGGAGAGGGGTGAGGGGAGCAGGGCGAGCGGGGGAGAAGGGAGAGGGAAGAGGGGTGAGAGGAGCAGAGCGAAGGGGGTAGAGGGGTGAGGGAGGAGGGACAAGCGGAGAGGGGAGGTCAGTCTGGAGAACCACCAGAGAGAAAGACTTAAGTGGAATTAGGAGGCTCGCCATCACGTAACCCCAAAGCCCTGCACTGTAGACCCCTGATATCCACATCCCTGTACTCTGTCCACCTCCACAATATCCATCAAATACCTGCCTCAAACGCTGTAACTCGCACAATTCATTCACATCAAACAGTGTCAGGAAGAGAAAGCTATCAAATCCTTAATTGTTGCTTCGAAAGTCTACAAAATCAGTAGACAGTTATATGAGGAACATGACTCAAAAGGAACAAGCCATGTGATGTGTCCTAAATGGCACCTTATTCCCTATATAGTGCATGGTTTTTGACCGTATACTACATAGGGAACAGGGTGCCTCTTGGGACGCACCCATGGCTTCATGATCCTGAGATCATTGTTGTTTAATATTCACCCCTCCCCTTTCCCTGCCTCCTCCGACCAATCAGAGATGGAAGTTCTCTGGTATTCCCCCCAGCCCACTCAATCAGGGGCCAGGCCATCAAAGCCATGACGCAAGGCAGGGACAAACTGGAAGCCATTATGGCTAATTGCGATGCTTTCTAAATACAGGACCTGTTGCATGAGTGCCTGCTGCCTCTGATAGGGACTGAGAGAGAGAGAGAGAGAGAGAGAGAGAGAGAGAGAGAGAGAGAGAGAGAGAGAGAGAGAGAGAGAGAGAGGGAGAGGGAGAGAGAGAGACAGAGCGACAGAGAGGGAGAGGGAAAGTGAGAGGGAGAGTGTGAGAGCGAGAGACAGAGAGAGGGGGAGTGAGAGAGAGAGACAGAGAGAGGGGAGGGAGAGAGAGAGAGAGAGAGAGAGAGAGAGAGAGAGAGATGGAAGAAGGGAGGAAAGCGGCCCGCCTGCATCCAATTTTTTATTAATGTTTCCTGAGAGAAAGGGAGGAGGCGGGGAGAAGAAGGAGGAGAAGGGGGAGGGGGGGACCCCGGGCTGCATGTGATGAAAGGAGCTCATTCTCTCCTGCAGGATCCACGGGCATTCTTCAGGCTCACTTGAGCAGAACCACGCACCCCTCCACCGCCCTTGCACCCCCCTCACTCACACATCCCGGCCCATACCCTCCCACCACAATAAAATGCAGAAATACTCCCACCCAGACCTGACTTTATCACGCACCTGAAGGGCTGCAGAACGGTGCTTAGTGGTTACCCGACCCACCACCCTGCCCCCCCCACTGCCTGTCTGTCATCATGTGCCTATGGTTACAACCCCCCCGCACACACATAAACAGACAGAGACCAACAGGGAGACACACATAGTCAAAAACACACACACAGACACGGAAGGTCAAACACACACACAGACACACACAAACACAGGTCAAACACACACACACAGACACAGGTCAAACACACACACACAGACACAGAAGGTCAAACACACACAGACAAATCGAAACACACACACACACACACACTTCTGACACAGACCAACATGCTTCTCCCAGTAGTGCTGCAGGGGGGCATGGGATAGGGTTTTATTAGAGGGTGTGTGTGTGCCACTCCTCTCCCCTACCTTAGAGCAAGACCTAGTCTCTCCCATTCAGTCTTATCCATGCAGCTCCGTCCTTACCCAACTCACACCAGAGAACAGAATCACTGGAAAGAAAAGGAGGAAAGAAAGACAGAGAAAATAATTGAATTCATTCATGCATTTATTTTATGTCCACAAACTATATCCCTCCTTTTTTCTTTGCTGGTAGTTCCCCTTGAAATACTCAACCCCTCCCAAACAAATAAAGTACTGATGCATGGAAGAATATGTGAAACAGAGGACAGCCTTGTTGTGTACAGACAACTAAACTAAAACAGCATTGACATCCATATATTTATACAATATGGAACTTTTGGGGTCGAATTCACATAGAAATGTGAGTGATAGATCTGCCATCCTCATTGGCAGCAAGTCTAAGAAGCGTTCTATTATCTATTATGCTCTATTATCTATCATGTTCTATTATGCTTACGTTTTGCATCTTTTTACGTTTTGCGTCTTTTACTTTCAGTTTTGTACAGCGGCTTCAAGCAGCTGAAAACATCACATTTTTGGTTATTGAAAATATAGGTTCACAGCGGCTTAGATGGTACAATGATTACCTACACTCGGAGTGTCTGTTTTGCCACATAAACTGAAATTAGGTGAACTATCCCAATTTTAGCAACCAGCAAATGGCGGAGCGATTCCCGCATATTGCACTTTTATGGCAGACATATATTTTTTACTCGTGTTTTATTTTACCACGTCATGTATGTTTCTACATATGCGCCAAGATGTTCAAATAAACTTAAACCTGTCCAGCAGACTACATCAGCAATGAGCCGACTTGCAACACGAAGAAAGAAGCTTTCCCATCTTATTCCTGCCCTGCATTGACTAAGCCAGTTGGCTACAGTCAACCCCAGCAGGGGTCATGGCTTTGGGCCTGAACAAGGTCCCACACCTCCCACGCTCCAAACCAGTCCTTCGCTAGTGGGTGTCGACTGACGCTTTCCTTTACCCGCCATTATCCTCCTCAGCCTCCTCCTGTTGCCAGAATCGAGGCCACTCGCTATACGACCAGAGCACTGGAATCTCTTCACACATCCTGAGACATAAAGAGAAAACAACCCCCTATCTATCTATCTATCTATCTATCTATCTATCTATCTATCTATCTATCTATCTATCTATCTATCTATCTATCTATCTATCTATCTATCTATCTATCTATCTATCTATCTATCTATCTATCTATCTATCTATCTATCTATCTATCTATCTATCTATCTATCTATCTATCTATCTATCTATCTATCTATCTATCTATCTATCTATCTATCTATCTATCTATCTATCTATCTATCTATCTATCTATCTATCTATCTATCTATCTATCTATCTATCTATACATACCCTGGATGATTTCACCTCTCTGAGTGACTGACTGCTGCGGGGTGATTACCACCTGTCCCCCCCCCCTGTCCCCCCCTGTAACCCAGGGCTCATATTCTCAAAGAGTCTCAGTGTAGGAGTGCTGATCTAGGAGCCGTTTTGCCTTTCAGATCATAATTAATACAATTATGGGGACAGGGGGACGGGGGGACTGATCCTAGATCAGCACTGCTTTACTGCGATGCCTTGTGATTCTGGCCCAGACCTTTAGTCACAACCCTTTACATTCTTTACGTTTGTTACGGAAGGGAAGAAAGTTCAGCTTTTAACCCATTTCTCCACTCTCAGTGATTTGGGCTCCTATACAATCCTTTCAACCTCTGTCCTTGTTAAAGGGGGGGAAACACTGGGGAAACGGTATCTCTGTCGACTTCTATACGGCCTACGGTTTCAGGCTGCACGGCATCTCAAGACTGGCGGCCGCTGAGAGAGACTCGAGGAACTACGTAAGGGAAGCCTTCGGTGACTTTTAACAAAAGCTGCGATTTACAGGGCTCTGCTTTTGTGCGAGGCCCATCGAAATAAACTGTGGCATGGAAACATTTATTGAAGGTTTTTTTTATATATTTTTTTTTTACAGGACACACTGAAAGGAGGCCCTCATAACACATTGATTTTCCCTGAACTTCTATAAAATAGGAGGAGAGAGGAGTATCCTTTCTGGACCAGCGCAGTTACATTTTTACTGCTTGGTGGCATTGAGGTGCAGAAGGTGGAGGAGGTAGTCACTGCGCTTGCTTTGTTTGCACTTGGGTTGTTGCAGACAATGCTTCAGGCGTGTGGAGTGCAGGAATCCCTTTACAGTAGCCATAGACGTCGGGGACTCTCACGGTCTGTCTGTCTGTGTGTATTTGTGTGTGTGTGTACGTTTGTCCGTCTGTCTGTCTGTGTGTGTGTGTGTGTGTGTGTGTGTGTGTGTGTGTGTGTGTGTGTGTGTGTGTGTGTGTGTGTGTGTGTGTGTGTGTGTGTGTGTGTGTGTGTGTACGTTTGTACGTTTGTCCGTCTGTCTGTGTGTGTGTGTGTGTGTCTGTACGTTTGTCCGTCTGTCTGTGCATCTGGGTCTCTCTGTGTCTATGTCTGTCTGTCTCTTTGTCCGTGTCTCTGTGTGTGTCCATTTCCCTTACAGCTAAAAATGTGGGAAAACATTTGCCCAATTGTCTCCTTTGTCCCCTTTGTCTATGTCCACCGTACACTATGTCACTCCTCGGTAAGCAAAAGGCATGGCGACGGAATCCAGACAAATCCAGTCAATTTTATTACAATGAATTCCATACATGAATCCCTTTTGATTAGTTTCATCCATGCCACGTTCAGTCGACGGAACCACATGGTTACAAAGAGACTGGGGCAAAACACAAATCTGCATACCATCAACAGTCACTTCTCTGCCCATTGGAATCCAACCACCAAACTGTCCCTCACGTCACACAGGCAAAGTAAATACACTCGGACTATTATTAATACTGGCCCTAGGAACTCCTAGGCTTCACCCCAACGCTCCCACCTAAAATATGTTAATCAAATCGGGCTCGGACCTCAAAGGGAGCTTTAACACAAATTGAATATCACTGATGGCTTCTGAGGTGGGGTACGACTCAAAAGGGGAAGGCTCTAACCCCATTAGTCTCGCAGGCCGCGGCTCAATGACGCCGCATATTTCCAGTCACTGTCGATTACTCTGACGCCGTCTGTGGAGGGAGGCTAGCAGGCGGCAAACTGAAACTAGCACTCGCTACTTCTGCACAGCACATGTTGGTGGGGTGGGGGGTAGTTTCTACCCTCCAGACTCATTACAAGAGGTTTCGATCCCAGGCTCAATATCGAGTGTAAAATCGGTTGGCTAATTCAATCCCTCACCACAGGCGGCTACATGCTAATTGTGCTAGCGTTTAGCCATTAACACTAGCACAAAGAGCTAACCGGCCAGGGGGGAAATGAATACGCTTGTTGCACGCGGATTCATAACCACACATGATCATCACTGAATCATCTGGCCTTTACACTGGTCAAGATTTGTTTAACACGGTTCATGATATGAACTAGTTGTCATTTTAAACATTGGGGTAAATGTCCTAAAGTAGACGCCGTAGATAATAGACAAGCCTGCCCACCTATGCTCACCGCATCTTTGTAATGTTTATAGTAGTTGTCTAATGCAAGGCTTGTATCTGAAGGTTAGTTCAGTGGACAATGGCTATTCTGAGCAAAAGTGCTCTGACCATTGGGGAATAACTTGGTGGAGAAGAAAACCCAGTGCCAATTCCTTCGCTGGCACAAAGCTAGCCAAGGCTTAAGAGTGCCGTGGATCTTAGCTAAAGGCTGCAGCAGCATAGGTGGAAATAGCTATATACTCCAACAAAAATATGATAACGCACAGAACCCTGTGCATGTATGCAGAAGTTCTACAAAGATTTTCTCTCATCCGTTCTTTTTTTCCGTTTTCATCCGTTCTTCCTTCAGGGTCACTGGTTTGCTTTTTTGAAGTCCAGACAGATCCATGGGGAGCCAAAAGGCCACTAGAAGGGTTTGGTCACATCTCAAGGTGGCCGACATCTACGTCAGACACCAATGTGGACTTGAACCTTTGATAACTACAGTAGATTCAATTTTTGATTCTTTCTACACTTTTTACTTAGTTATCTTTGTACATACAGTATGAGAGTGCCCATATGATATACTTTCACCTTTTACCAAATGTGTTACAAGTCAATTACCCTCTCTTCTTTCTTTGTCATGCCCTGACCTTAGAGGGCTTTTTATGTCTCTATTTTGGTTTGGTAAGGGTGTGATTTGGGTGGGCAATCTATGTTCACTTTTCTATGTTTTGTATTTCTTTGTTTTGGCCGGGTATGGTTCTCAATCAGGGACAGCTGTCTATCGTTGTCTCTGATTGGGAACCATACTTAGGTAGCCTTTTCCCACCTGTGTTTTGTGGGTAGTTGTTTTCTGTTTAGTGTTTTCTGCACCTGACAGAACTGTTCGTTGTCGTTTCTCTCTTGGTTTATTTTGATCGAGTGTTTGTTGATTTAATAAATATCATGAGCACTTACCACTCTGCGCTTTGGTCCGATCCTTGCACATCAGACGACCGTTACAATCTTTTTCTTTCTGTGAGCACGGTTAGGGCTGTGGAGGTCATGACATTTTGTCAGCCAGTTAATGTCATGCAAAAGACTGCCAGTCTCACGGGTAATTGAGCGTAATTGACGTTTTTCCTAAACATATTTAGCATCTCCAGGCCTCCGTGCATACAAGACGCTGATGCGCACCTTTGGAGCATCTACATTTAAAAAAAAAAAGTATAACAAATCAATTGAATGTACACTATCATAATAAATCCAGGATGTATTTTAGGCAGGTCTGTTGACAGCCCCTCTCTCTGTGCGCAGGAGAAAGGAGTGAGAGAGAGGAGGAGATGGAAACGCACGGTGGCGAGGTAAAGTGTAGCTAAAGATAAAGTTGATTATGAATTATTATTTTTTTTTAAGACAATTACTAGGTTATTCAAATACAAAAATGCACAAAATAATGAACCAACAGCATCGGCTAGGCCTATACATTCTCTCCCAGACTCAAGGATAGAAAGTCTGGAGCATAGCAAAATGTAAGCAGCCCATCCAATATGCATAATAATCCAGTCCGCACTCAAAGGTGATTACTAGAATTTGTTTAATTGTGGGAGTACGGGCTAGAACAATTATGTACCAAAGACATCTTAAATCCATTTTTTCCCCCCGTTTTTTTCTGCCGTGTGTAATATGCAGTATGCTATGTAATGTAAAACGGCACAATCATTATTTTCATTTTAAAAAATTTGGGGGGGCTCATATATAGGTCAATGCGTATGGATAGGCTCTAATGTGCACATGGGTGTCCTGGATGAATCATCGCCTTAGAAAGCGCTGTCCACGTCGTTGTGTTCAGTTCTTCGACAACGTCCACGTTTCTCCCCACTCAGTCTCAACCTGTCGCTGAACTTCTTTCTTCAAACTGATCCATCGCAGTGAGGCGAGTTTTAAAAGCATGATACTGTTCTGATGATAAGTGTTTGATGTGATTTTTAGATTGCATTTGCATTGATGTCAGAGTGGTTAGTGGGGACAATGGAGTATCGGGGACAATAGAGTACCTGGCCGTTAGTGACCTGATGGCGAAAGGTGAACGGTGAAAGTATATCATATGGGCACTCTCATACTGTATGTATAAAGAGAACTACATAAAAAGTGTAGAAAGAATCAAAAATTGAATCTACCGTAGCTATCGTATGTTCAAGTCCACATTTACTGAGTTGGGTACTATCAATGCATGTCCAGAGATCATAAGAGATTACCGTGATCCAATGTTCACGTTGGATTTTTACTGCGGTCATGACTCATGACTGCCAGTGTGGTGGCAACACGGTCACCGCAACAGTGCCTAAGCACGGCCCTTTGCTGTTACCACATGACTGCATCAGACCACACGCAACTAAGTCAATCGAAAGCCTACTACACACCCCCAGTCTAGGTGGTTACTTTTGAGCTCCTTGGTTAATCACATTCAAGTCAACTGGGTTTTTACAAGTTTGCTGTGTTGTTCCAACAACAATAACCACCGCCCCTAGTCCACATTCGTCACATTGAAGAGGAAACGGAGGCTAAGATAACAGCGAACGGTGGGTGTAGGACAGAATACGCTCACAGAAAGGTGAAGTTAGGTAGGAGAGACTCTTTGTGAGATGGAATGGAACACACACACACCAACATACACACGAGCATTCAAATGGTCTCACACCCACACACATGGACAAGAACACACACACACAAAGACACACATTTTCTCTGTCTCTGTCACACACACACGCTCAGACTCTCTCACAAACAGACATAGGCACACATTTTCTCTCTGTCACGCACACACGCTCAAACGCTCTCACAGACAGACACAGACACACACATTTTCTCTCCCTCTGTCACGCACACACGCTCGAACGCTCTCACAAACAGACACAGACACAAACACACTCACAGTCTCCTTCACACTCTCACACACACGGGCGGAGATTGCATGCACGGTGGTTTTAGCGGCTCGTCACAGCGCGGCCCTATCTTGGTGGCCAGCTCTGCTCCGGCTCAGCACCATCTCCTGCCACTGGCTGCAAGGGGAAAGAGGATTAGCCCGCGGTCCACAGCAGCCGTGCCGGGCTTAGACTGGTTAGCGTGCGTGGCGTGAGAGGAAGGTGGGATAATTCCATTTCATGTCTCTCTGTTTCAGAGCAGGCGGCTCGGAGCAGTTCGGAGCTCTGGCATGATACAATGTGTCTCTATCGTGACACACCGACATTCATGGGAACCAACAAAAAATAAAAAATTAAATTAAAGACGCCTCTGCTTTGGGAGAAAATTGTCTCTATGTGATTTTGGGGGATTGAGGTATAATGTAAGCACCCCCGAAAGACGCTCAATTTGGGACTGAATTTGGGACAGTGTTTACTGACATACTGTATGAGCTCTCGGTGGATATGTCCTACAGTGCCTAGAGTGATGTGGATTTGGGTTTCTAGCCTCTGTTGATAAGGGATTTCTCTGTCCGAGCCACATGCAACCTGTCCTCCACTGCCTTACCAGGAATAGAGCCTCACAGACACATGCCTGTGTACACACACACACACACACACACACACACACACACACACAGAAAAACACACACAGGATCAAAGCCTCACACCAACACACACACAGCTGAATGAAGAATATACATTGCAATGAAAGCTACTCCATGAAACCACTGACGGGTCAGTTAACATACTCAACCTCTGAATGGTTAAGTCCGTATTTCAGCGACAGTCAAGGGAAGGGTTTCATCCAATCACTTACAGCTATCTGTTCTCCTCACATACCCCTGAGCGTGTGGTAGCGTTGTTATTACGGCTTCAACCATCATCCTCGTCGTCACTCTCATCATCGTCCTCATTTCGTGACAGGGCTCGCAAATATGTTCTTTTACAATCAAACACAGCAGCGGTAACTCCATCCCAGCTCTGTGATTGGACAGCAGACGCCGGGGGACATCCGGAATGTTGATGTGTTGAATAGAAGCGGGTCCTCTGTTCCCATCTTTAAGGGCCTCGGCCGCCACAAATGAGCAGTTAAACGGGCGCACGCACACACACACACACACACACACACACACACACACACACGCTCACACACATGCGCGCGCGCACACACACACACACACACACACACTAAAAACAGTCATGTGAGGGAAGCTCACAGACTACGCTTGGTGTTGCTGCGGCGAGCGTTTGGGTTTCACTGTTCCCCGGGGTTTCAGTAGTTTCTTACTCTGACCCGGGAGGTCGGGAGCAGATATCCGTGCTCCCACACCTGCCTGTCTAGGCCTAGAACTCCCGGGCGCGTCCCAAATGGCACCCTGTTCCCTACATGGTGCACTACTTTTGACCCGGGGGGGCATTTGGGACACGCACCCGGGAGTTTTATCTCCCGGAGAGGCTCATACGTCGCTGCCAACCAAAGACTCGCAACATGGAGCCAGACAAAACAGAGGGACAGTAGGCTGCAGTGCTGAGAAACCAGGAGGGAATACTGGGGAACTATAGCATGATAACGTCCTGTCATATGATCCTACACATGGAAACATGACCAGACACACTGACCGACTGATCTGGGGACTGTGCTGTACTGTTTGTCCGATTATCTAGGTCCTGGCCCGCAATCATAAAACAAGTAGGAGTGCTGATCTAGGATCAGCTTTGCCCTTGAGATCAAAACGAATAAGAGCGGGGTTCTGAAACTAGATCAGCAGTCTTTCTCTGGGACACTTTGTGAATACCGGCCCTGATGCATAAGAACACAAGACAATAGAACGACATGCAGGCCCACTTACTTAAGACCTCAAGTCCTTAGGGTCGTAATTCAACGATGCGCGCGTGTGCGTACGTGTGTGTGTATGCGCGTGTGTATGCGCGTGCGTGAGGTAACATTTTCAACTTTGTCCTTTGGTGTTTGATTAGATGTCCGTTAAGGAGAAGTTGTTGTCTCTCAGCCTCTGTGTTTGTTGTTACGGCCTTGGATGGATCCCTCCCCCGTCAGTCAGCATGAGAATCCCATGTAAGTGCTGTAGGACAGGTCCTACAATGAGTCTGTGTAAAAACAGTGACAGTCATCCCAGTCACGCTGAAAGACAACATGACGTGCTGACATTCGGACCGAGGGATGGCATGTTTGCCATGTTACAATGTCACCTTCTCTCGCCGTCCCTCCACGTCCTCAACAACTTGTTGACCGACTGCGGGTGGGGGGAAAGGAGGCAAAATGCCACTTCTAAAGGCTTCTGGGTTAGAAAAGGAGAGAAGGAAACAAGGGACAAGCAACGACGGGTGACACAGACCACCTTTATGTGTTCCAAAAGTGTTCTTCAGCTGTCCCCTATAGGACAGGGATCATCAGCTAGATTCAGTCATGGGCCGATTTCTGCTTGAACGGATGTCGAGGGCCAGAACATGATTACAAATAACTTGTAGACTGCAAATTGACCGCAAGAAATCCAAACTGATCATATTTGACTAAAACATAATCATTTCAAACCTTGCTTACATTTTTTTTTTTTTTTTTTGCTCAGAATAAATGAAACCACCCGAGGGCCAAATTCGAGTTGGGGAACCCTGCCATAGGAGAACCCTCATTGGTTCCAGGGAGAACCCTTTTTAGTTCAATGTAGAACACTTTTTGGTTCCATGTAGAACCCTCTGTGGGAAAGGTCCTACATGAAACCCAAAAGGGTTCTACCTGGAAACAAAAAGGGTTCTTCAATGGGTTCTATGGGGACAGCTGAAGGAGCATTATCTGTACAAGAGAACACCTTTTTTTGCTAAGAGTATGGGAGACCAAAGTCCTTTTTTTGTGACAGAGGGTTTGGTGAGAAAACTCCAGCTAGCTTGTCTCGCTAGTCGTCCATCGCTAGCTGATTAGCATAGGAATCTCAGACTTCAAACGCAGTGGCTGACGTTTGAATGGCCCGGCAGAGAAAGCCCTCTGGTGGGCTATTGTTGTGGCCGCCGGATGCGCTATTTGCCTGGGCGCTAGGGGAGAAGTGGGTACGCTGACAGACAACACTGGTGTTGTGTCGAAATCTGATTCCTGTTTACTTGAGCCACATAGGTTGCTGTGGGAGCCTGGTGGTGCAGAGAGTGAGTTAGAGAGTGAGGGAGAGAGTGGGGGAGAGAGAGAGACAGAGAGAGAGAGAGAGAGAGGTGATGCCATTGGGAGTTAGATAGATGATAGATGTAATGTTCATCTTCAGCGCGCATATCAAAAAACTTCTAATATAATATTCATAATTTTGACTCATGATACATGGCTAGCTGGCTAGTGGCTCGCGTGGATATTTTAATATGGTAGTTAACTAGAGTGTAGACTGCCCTGTGTTGCTGTTGACCTGACACACTGTACATGTGCAACAGCAATGTCTCTCTGCTGCGCGTATCAGCCAACCAGGCCCAATATTATGATGTTTTAGGCTAAATCAAGTGCTATCCGGTGTTAATCAAATGTTATGCTGCTGTGGCAGTTCTGTTGATATTTCAACTCGGCTAGCTAGCTAGACACACTTGACCGGTGACCGCATCTCTCAAGTCATGCGTGTTTGGGAAGCGGGCGCATGCAAACACGCGTGTGCGAGCTTCGTACAGGGCAGATCAACAGGCACAACCAACGTACGGGCTGGGGGGAGGCGACCTTGACAACATCACGATGACTTGCGGGTAGTGGGTTCCGAACAACAATGACAAAAAATGTATACCAAAAAAAAACTATTCTGAGAGGCATTGTACCACAAAATGCCACTTTGGAGACACGAAGGGCAAAGGGGCATGTGCACTTGTGCCTGGTGTGTGTGTGTGTGTGTGTGTGTGTGTGTGTGTGTGTGTGTGTGTGTGTGTGTGTGTGTGTGTGTGTGTGTGTGTGTGTGTGTGTGTGTGTGTGTGTGTGTGTGTGTGTGTGTGTGTGTGTGTGTGTGTGTGTGTGTGTGTGTGTGTGTGCGTGCGTGTGCGTGCGAACACTAGGACTGGGTGCAGCAGAGATCCAGCACTTCCTGCCAACCCCCTCCACCCTACCCTCACCCTGCCTCCCTCCTTCCCCTTGTCCGCTCTGCCCTACTCCGGGGCTGCTGCCTTGTCAGTCAGGCCAGTTTCCAGGCCAGGCCAGGCAGCCAGTGAGGCAGGGAGAGAGGCAGCAGGGAGGGAGAGCGGAGAGGGAGGGTTGACGCGTGTGTCAGAGAGACGCTCTCCCACATTCCCCCGGCGGCTGGCAACAGGCCGGCTGCAGAGGGGGGTTCGCCTCGTTCTCACGACCTCTCAGGTTCCTGCGCTCATCTGGGAGCTATTCATTTCCTGCCAGAAAACAGCCTTCCCTTGCAACTGCAGGAGGGGCGCGAGGGGAGGGGTGAGGAGGGGAGATGGAGGGGGGGGTTTGGCTTCAAAATGAGTCCAGGGCTTGGTACAGCAAGCCCTAGGCTTAAATCATAAAGCTCGTGCTTGTCTGGGCTGCAATCAAAGACAGCCCAAGTGACGGGCTGAGAGAGAGAGAGAGAGAGAGAGAGAGAGAGAGAGACAGAGAGACAGAGAGAGAGAGAGAGAGAGAGAGAGAGAGAGAGATCGCACCATATGGTAGCACTTAGGAGCCAAGGAGGAAGCAGAGTTTTTTTATTTTGCATGCGCGCGGAGTGTGGGAAATGTTAATGGACACGCATGGCAGCTAACCCCCTGGTCGTGTTGTGACATGTGTGCGGTCAGTTCGGCAGCATAGCCACTGCGCTTGGTAATCGGAGAGCCTCGTAAAGCTGTTATCTGGAGTGGGGGGGGCTGATGATGATTATTGGGGGAGGTAGAGGGGAGGAAGGGAGGTGGAGGGGGAGGCAGCTGGGTGTCGTCCGGGTTGCACCACGTGCCTCCCAGACAGCCCGCATCCAGCTGTGGCCCTGGGCTAGGACAGGAAATGGGCTGTGGACATGGGACGTTGTGGGAACGTTGTGTGTAATGGTGGGCGGGTAGGTGTGTGTGTAAGTGTGGGGGGGTTGGGGGGACCTCTGGCTCACAGGGACTGACTGTGTTACCCAGAGTGGTAGCCTGTCCTGTCTCCAAAGTCCAACAAACACATGGCTTTAATAGCGCAGCCCAGGCCCTGTAAAAGGTGTGATGGAAATGTAAAATGATGGCACTTAGCCACACTTTCTGCCTCTTAGCAGATTGGTAATTGCAAACACCTGCGGTTCCCCCCTTGAAATGACCACACTTGAATAGCTGGAGGCGGCACACACCTGGGCAGAACACTCCCCGCATGGCCGCTGTGGCAGCAGTGTTTAGCATGTCTTCCCTCTGTCACTTCTTAGCATCAAGGTGTTCCTCAGAACAAAGACATTACACAAAGGAGGCCGTACAGGGGTTGCTCACTACACTCTCTGCCCAGAGACACACTATATACACAAAGGTATTTGGACACCCCTTCAAATGAGTGAATTTGGCTATTTCAGCCATACCCGTTGCTGACAGGTGTACACGATCGAGCACACGGCCATGCAAGCTCCATAGACAAACACTGGCAGTAGAATGACCGGTACCGGAGATCTCAGTGACTTTCAACGTGGCACCGTCATAGAATGACACCTTTCCAACAAGTCAGTTCGTTCAAACTTCTGCCCTGCGAGAGCTGCCCTGGTCAACTGTAAGTGCTGTTATTGTGAAGTGGAAACGTCTAAGAGCAACAACGGCTCAGCTGTGAAGTGGTAGGCGACACAAGCTCACAGAATGGGACCGCCGAGTGCTGAAGCGCGTAGCGAGTAAAAATCGTTTTTCCTCGGTTGCAACACCCACTACCGAGTTCCAAACTGCCTCTGGAAGCAATGTCAGCACAAGCACTGTTCGTCGGGATCATGAAATGGGTTTCCATGGCTGAGCAGCCGCACACAAGCTTAAGATCACCATGTGTAATGCAAGCGTCGACTAGAGTGGTGTAAAACTCACCGCCATTGGACTCTGGAACAGTGGAAATGCGTTCTCTGGAGTGATGAATGATGCTTCACCATCTGGCAGTCCGATGGATCAATCTGGGTTTGGCGGATGCCAGGAGAACACTACCTGCCCTAATGCATGTTTTTCATGGTTCGGGCTAAACCCCTTAGTTCCAGTGAATAGAAATCTTAACGATACAGCATACATTGACATTCTAGACGATTCTGTGCTTCCAACTTTGTGGCAACAGTGTGGGGAAGGCCCTTTCCTGTTTCAGCATGACAATGCCCCGAGCACAAAGCGAGGTCCATACAGAAATGGTTTGTCAGGATCGTGGTGGAAGAACTTGACTTACACACTGCACAGGGCCCTGACCTCAACTCCGTCGAACACCTTTGGGATGAATTGCGATGCAGACTGCGATCCAGGGCCTACTCGCCCAACATCAGTGCCCAATCTCACTAATGCTCTCGTGGCTGAATGGAAGCAAGTCCCCGCAGAAATGTTCCAACATCTAGTGGAAAGCCTTCCCAGAAGAGTGGAGGCTGTTATAGCAGCAAAGGGGGGAGGGGGGGACCAACTCGATATTAATGTCCCTGATTTTGGAATGAGATGTTCGACGAGCATGTGTCCACATACTTTTGGTCATATAGTGTATGAGCCACTGACAAAGTAAAAGCAACACATAGAGTGCATTCCAATACATTGCCTGTAAAGTAAGCCGAGTCAGAACGGCCCATAGCCTTTCTTCTTATTCTGTAGCGTGAGGCAACTTGATGTACTACCGCACTCCCTGGACAGGTCACTGGTTACAATGCCTCTGCTGAAGGTTCTTTTTAAAACACCACCTGAAGTACTTCAAATGTAGACTATATTTCGATCTGCGTATTTTGTGGGAAACGTAAGAATGTTTAGGGATCACATGAGAGGTTACTGTCCATTTCATGTACAACCGAGTGACATCAAATCCCAGATGAAGAAATGTAATCTACCGTGCAGTCTTTTTTTATATTCTGTGTCGTCATTGAGTAAGGCACTTACCATAGAACGGTTCCGGTATCTTTTTCATCAGGTCTCTGCCATGCATCTACGCTGGTGTACCATAAATGATACGTTGTCCTGTGAATATGGCCGCCTCTCCTTCCAGTTCTCTGCTGCCAATGACTGGAACGAACTACAAAAATCTCTGAAACTGGAAACACTTATCTCCCTCACTAGCTTTAAGCACCAACTATCAGAGCAGCTCACAGATTACTGCACCTGTACATAGCCCACCTATAATTTAGCCCAAACAACTACCTCTTTCCCAACTGTATTTAATTTTAATTAATTAATTAATTTTGCTCATTTGCACCCCATTATTTTTATTTCTACTTTGCACATTCTTCCATTGCAAAACTACCATTCCAGTGTTTTACTTGCTATATTGTATTTACTTTGCCACCATGGCCTTTTTTGCCTTTACCTCCCTTCTCACCTCATTTGCTCACATTGTATATAGACTTGTTTATACTGTATTATTGACTGTATGTTTGTTTTACTCCATGTGTAACTCTGTGTCGTTGTATCTGTCGAACTGCTTTGCTTTATCTTGGCTAGGTCGCAATTGTAAATGAGAACTTGTTCTCAACTTGCCTACCTTGTTAAATAAAGGTAAAATAAAAAAATAAAAAAATAATAATATAGCCCTATTATAAGTATAGTCTATGTATTGATATCTTGCATTTCAACCAAGGTCAACATTTTACACGAGACGTGAGGACCATACACTTACTTATATGACAGGGGCTAACGTGGCTGATACCTAGTAGTAACCATTGATCAATACTACCGCAATCAGATTGCGCTTCCGTCCTGTGTTGCTAGATGGCGCACATGGCTTCTAAAATCCTTGAACACTCGCTATCTCTGCTGCAAAAGGTTTCAAAACAGGCTTTCCTGTTCAAAAGTTCGACTCACATATACTTGACATATTGTCAACAATAGTCTCATCTGATTATGTGGATAAAATAACATTCTTTGGTGTTACACAAATTAAAATAACAATACATTTTATTCAAGGTTCATTGGCCACTTATGACATGAACAGCGGGAGAGATGTTGATATAATTCAAAGTTAGCCTACAAATACAATTATTCAAGGACAAAAACTTAAATATTATCTTGGATATATGTGATCTTTGAGAATAATTATCGAAAGTAATTTTTAGGAATATCATTTTTATCAAACTGGTATCCCCTTCAGGCCTAAAGGGCCTCATTATTTCACACATGTTCAGTGTTGTATCCCCCTCTCCCCCTCCTCTCCTCACCTCTCATCTCACCGAGCAACACCTGGATTCGGATACACCTGGGCAACTCTGGTTCAAATCAGGCACGTTTCTTGTTGAAAGAAGCCAGAAGCAACGGTCTTTGTGCGATGGCATTTTACGCAAAATCTTTTTGTGTATAAAATGAAATGCCCCACTTCATAGTCTATGATACTTGTATGCAAGTGTTGGTGCGAAAAATGATATACTTTTACGCAACATAAGACTAAATTGTGATCCATTCCTGGAGCAACAAGTGGCTGTGTTTAGTCTACAATTGGTTGAATGTGCATGGGTTTTGCGCGCAGCAGAACATAAACGATTATGCACAACTCAATATCAAATATGACTTTTGCGCAAAAAATATTGGTAGAATATGATAGCCATTTTCTCTTATAGGATGTATAACACATTATTCTCAAGTGTATCTTCGCTACACAGCTCAAAACAAAAGTTAAGAATTATGTAGGCCATTATTTGGTGGTCAGGTTTCTGTTGACAAAATCATAGCAGATGTTTTTCAATATCTTTACAAATTTATTTGTCTTCCAAAACGAAGAATTACGTCAAGGGCATTCAACATATCTTTGGCATCACACAGTACAAAAGACACCTCGAATATAAAATGCAGTGAAAAGACTTCAACAATACAAATCTCATTCCAATATGAACTTCACTCCCTCATAAGCTATACAAATATAGTGCATCTTTTCATCTTAACGCATTGAAAGTACAAAAACAAAATCAAAACAAATGTTTTGTAACATTGAACAATGATCGAACTGAGTGTCATTAGAAAAGTATTTTCAATGTGTATTTTTTATTTATTTTTATCTACCAGGGTCGCCACACTGAGTCCGAGTTGCCTGTCGGTGCACCGGGGGACACTGCCGCTGGAACAGGCGTGTTGACCTGGTTCGCATACACCGGGATAACCGGACCGTTGGGTGCAAAAGCTGCGTTGGGGATGAGGAAGGCGAATTGTCCGTCTGTGGCAGGTACGAGCTGGAAACCGCCGTATACTTTAGTGGCTTCTGGTGACATGCTCTGGGGAGAGCCACCTTTACAAGGCAGGGGCATCACGTTGCCTTGCGGAGATGAGTTGGGCATCTGTACCATGGACTGGCCGAAGGAGGGGTGGGGAGGCCCGGCTGAAATCTGGTGCTGTGTGGGGTAGTTCATAGCGTTGATCTGCGTCATGCAACTGGCCAAGTGACCGAGAAGCCGCGTCCTGACCTCGGTGTTAACCCCCTCGCAGGTGGATAGGAAACGGGTGACTTCATTCGTGCACTCGCTGAATCCAGCTCTGTATTTCCCCAGCACGGTGGGATCAGTGTTCAACGCAGCTTTGGGAGAAAGAGAGACAATTCTAAACCACTGAGAGTATCGAGAAAAATGATACAAATTTGAATTGCGAACACGAACATTGCTCAAACTAAAAATGTATATTCCAAGGCTCACCGATGGCTAACTTAAATGGGATGTTAATTGAGATATAGTAGTCTATTCAATAGCTATATTCAGAGACAATATGGGAGTGAGGATGTGGGCCAAATCTGTAACCCGACTACCGCCTTCTTATCATTATCTAATCCGCAGAAGGAAGTCTGGAAGAAATCACCCCGGGTATTCAGCGAGCAGCTACAGTCACTTACCAGTCATTTGCGCTCTCTGGAGGTTCCGGAGGTGTTTCACCGTCATCTCCAGGATGTCTGCCTTTTCAAGTTTTGAGTGTCTAGAGCTCTGTAATGTGAAGAGTCATATTGTTAGGGTTGAAGATTGTCCGATGGAAATTGTATTAGGCGTTAAGGTTTTCAATAAAGTTAATATAGTATTGAGATGGTAATAATGCATTTGTTATGAGCGTAATAAACAGAACACTTACATCTTTTTTGAGCGCGTCCAGGATAAGTGTTTTCAACTGTCCCAAGCTTTCGTTGATTCTGGCTCTTCTCCTTTTCTCCATGATAGGTTTGGATGACTAGAGAAAACAAATAAAATTAATTGTTAGAATGATGGAACTTGCTCAAGGTGGATGAATGGGTCATGTTTCGCTATACCTGCTCGTGTGTAATTTTGGAGAGACGGAGAGAGAATATCGGCATTTGTAAAAATGCTTTGACCGAGTACTAACCTTCCTGTGCTCGGAAGCCGTCTTGGGTTTATCAGGTGTCGTGTTCATGCTGGCTGGGGTAGCAGCAACCGGAGAGGATGAGTTTTTTTCCATCATATCGGCAGGCATCTTCTGTCCGTCTGAAATATCCCTTCCACACATGCACGGCAACTCGGTATTACAGTCCACTGTTGGTGGTTATTGACAAGCAGTCGGCACTTCTTCGCAGTACCCTCTTATAAAATTCCAAATTCCGGAGGAACAAAATCCTTTCTGTGTGGTGGTGCACCTATGCGCGAGAGACAACTGTCCCCAAGAGAGGGCTGAATTATGTCACGGAGTCGAAAGACCACTGTCTGCCAACGGACGCTGCGTCTGAGTAGAATGTAAAGGCACTTCGTGTTGGTCTTATTTATATCTGGGACTGCACGCGAACGGCTCGTGTGAAACTTCCCAAACTTTCTTTCCCACAGTAACTTTCTACCAATCAGCGTGAGGGACACGCGGCCGGAGGGGAGGATGGCTCGTGTTCAGCGCTCTTCCATTGGTTGTTTGGCGTTTGAGCGGGTGGCCAATGGCGCGCGGCCGGGTTTAGGGCACAACCGGGACTGCCTTCAATCATTCCGTTTACATATTAACACTTGAGCCCCTGACTACCAACACAGAGTGCAGGGCTGACTTGACTTGGCATGCTGATCCCCAACTTTCATGCTATACGCACAGGAGGGGAACACTCTACACACGATACTAGTGGCTAGCTAGCACCCAATAGAACTATACAAACAATACACTTTTCCACATAGGCTGCTTGTATTACACTTCCACATACTTGTGGACTACAAGCCGGTAAATGTGGTACATTCACAGAAGATAGCCTATTCCAACAATAGTGTTTAAGGAAATAGCATAGTTTAAGTAATTTATGCAATGGTTCAAGAAACCAAATGTATAGTTCTTAACTACAGTGCGGGCCTACTTGTTAGGCTATTATGTAATAACCTAGTATTGTTACAGTTTATATCATTAGATGTGATCTTGGGGAAAGAACCTGGCTGTCTCCTCTTAGATTGCAGTGAGGCTGAGAACTACAACCTCGATCAAGTTTTGCACTGCGTGAGATCAAGAACCATCTCAACTTTAACCTGTCAAGATTGGAGCAGTATTTCTTTAATGCGCCCCACCGCTGTACAAATTTGGCGTTTTGACATCTGTCGGCATGCGAGCGCTATTGTGAATGTGGAGCACGTGCCAGGATGTTTTATGAGCGCAGTGGTTGAGGTTTGGCTGCCGGGCTAGGGGTGGCGGTGGTGGTTTACATTACAGGGAAGGTAAATAGCAGCTGCTGTTTTAAAAGCCTGGGAAAACCACGCCTACTGAGAGCTCGATCGGGCTTATCGGAATGCGAGCCAGAGCAGAGATATTTCTGAGTGAGAGCACACGATTAGAGCGATGCATTGCCTGCATCGCCTTTGGTCGGGCAGAAGTTAGGCTACGCATTGAATTTCAGGTCATAATTACATTTCCTTATCCTTATCGGAGAGACAGACGCAAGCTCGAGCTGTAAATTCAATTGTTAGGATAATTTCCCCCACACAGATAGTTTTAACACATACATTTAGTCATTCCCAAGTTATTACACTTGAAAACTAGTAATTAAAAATAAAAAAAATACAGGCTGACGATTATATAAACATAGTTAGGCTATTTGAAGTGAATATAGCCGACACTTAAATCCAGTCATGGGAAGTCAAGAAAAGTGTGCGCGACGCCGACTAAATCCCGCAGGACGTTTTGTAAATAAAAGTTTAAAAGTCCATAATGTTTTATTATATTACTGTTTAAAAATCATAAAGTCAATATTTTCAACTTTTACACAATAATTATGTTCTGTGCCCCATGCAATAGTAATAGCATACAGCCGTTAACGACAGAAAGGCAGGGGTTGTGTACGCTCTGCTCTCTCCGTCAGCCCGGGGCGTGCGCGCTCCTCAGCGGGCTCCCCTGGTTGTATGATGTGCGGGCGTGATCTCCAGCTGCTACAGAACCCCGCGACACGTGGCGCGCAAGCGACTGGGGAAGGCGCTGCTGCGGGATGTTGCTCGCGGCTGCCCGCAAGATCAAGAATTCGATAGACTCAGCAGAGAGCGTTGCCTAGGAGCACTTCTAGCTGTAAACTTTCACAAGCACCTAAAGAAAATTATACGCATTAAATTCGATACTTTCGAAAATGGAATATATGGCAACAGTTTGTCCAATTCGTTTTTTTGCGTAATTGCGCATGTATTCCTTTTTGGTAAGGGTCTAAATATTACGGTGTAAAATCAGTGATTAAAAATAAAAATATGTCAAAACAAAGAGTATTAGTTGCATACACCAGTGGTGTAGTAGGGGGTATACGCAGGTATACGACATACACCCACTCATTTTCCGTGGGCATTGCTTATATTCACTTCTCAACCCCCACTGATACATACCGAAGTAGCGTAGTGGAGGTTTACGCCGTTTCAATTAAAACGGCTGATGGAACAGATCAGAATGTTCAGTTTAAATGTTGAAAACGATGATTTCTTCACATTTTAAGCGCATTGGTAGGCATTCGCGCGAATGTTCCAAAATGCAATTTTGCAAAAGTGCAACGCCATTCTAAAATGCATGTACCCGAGGTTTCGTGGACAGAGATGTAAAAATCCGTTATAAATGTAGAAAGAGTCGGGATTTAAATATGCAACAACTATCATGGTTTGCTAATATGACTAGGATAATGCCTTTGGTTGATATAATGAAAGGAAGTAAAAAATAATAATAAATATGACAAAAAAGAACAGGAGAAAGCATATGACTAAGTCTTTAAAAAAATTATTGACTCCACGTTCCTATGGTGGGATTTTGGCTGTAGGTTACGTTCAAGTAAGGTAAGACATGCCTCATAATATGAAGTAAAACGTCCAGGTTTCAAACAATTAAGGAATATAAAAAAATATATAGCGATGCGATTGATAGACCTAAGCAGTGGCGATTTTAACATGTGAATCTTGGTAGGGCAAAAATAAATAAAATTAAAATTGTATATATGCCAGCAAAGCACAACACAACACTAAACAATACATCAACTGCACTATAATGGTGACAAACGGTGCCCACAAACTGTTAAGGCCTACATAAAGCTGTCCCAACAGCAGAGCTTTCTTTTCAGCACCTTGCCACTTACCACCGCTACACTTGGCTATCAGTGGAACCTTGTCTGGCAGCCCCATTTACTGCCTTTTATAAAAACATAGCTGATATGTGTAACAGCTTTCCTCCTCTTCGTCTGAGGAGGAGTAAAGGATCGGACAAAAACGCAGCGTGGTAAATGTCCATATTGATTTATTCAAAAAACACAACTGAACACTGGAACAAAATAATAAACTTTAAATATACAAAACCGAAACAGTACCGTGTGACCCAAACACTCACATGGAAACAAACACCCACAAACCAAAAGTGAAACCCAGGCTACCTAAGTATGATTCTCAATCAGAGACAACTAACGACACCTGCCTCTGATTGAGAGCCATACTAGGCCGAACACAAAAACCAACATAGAAAAATAAACATAGACTGCCCACCCCAACTCACTCCCTGACCATACTAAAACAAAGAATAAAATAACAGAACTATGGTCAGAACGTAACAATATGGCTGACTTACTAAGACAAATGTCGTTTCTACTGACAATTCAGATGCACAAACTATGGCATAAGGGGATGAGTGGATAAGAGGCAATGCATAATTTCGATTAAGACATTAATGAGCGAGCTAGGACGAACATAGTCAATATTGTAATGGAACAGCAGGGAGCAGGTCTCGAACCCTCGACCTTCGAGCCCAAGGTGCGGCGCGCTATCGACTGTGCCGCAAAAGCATGGTCGTGCGGCTGAGTTGATTTCCGCGCTTATAAACCCAGGGTCGTTACAATATAACTATTTGTTCAGCACTTTTGAAATAGCTACATAATTCAGAACATGGGCCATTCTTACAGTATTCTCCCTGTCCAACAAGTCAGAACTGCAGGATAAATAAAGGGGGTATATAAACCAGACAACGGACGCTCTTACAATATTCAATGATTACATTTCTCTAAAACAGGCTATAGGCTGCATGTGCACCACCCAGTCAGAACAGTAGGCGAAATTAAGAGGGGAAAATAGACCAAATTATTAGGGTGAGGCAAATGGGCTACTAACAGCTTACTACACAACATACACTTAGTATTACTTTCTTAGCTACCGTACACATATCTCCCTGGCATATGACACCATTTATGCAGCAGAATAAAATACATTTTTGGACTCAACTTGTTGTGCTTTGCTCACTTGTACAGGAAGGTGACGCAGCAGTCCTTGAGGGAAAATTTTGTCATCAAAGTCTGGCATTCTCTGGATTTACGGTCCTTTTCAGACAACTGGGAACTCTAGAAAGAGGCATGAGTTCCCGACTTGGATTTCCAAGTTGGTTGACCGTTCAAAATGTATTTTCCCAGTCGTCTTGAACTCACTGAAGTCTGAGATTTCCCAGATCCAAGTTTACCGTTGTTTTGAACTTGGCAGAAGTCATGCTGGACTGACACATGGCCAATGTGTTCAAACTTTTCTGGCCCATGGTGTTGAATGTTTGGAAAAGAGACCCTTGAACCCCGACTTGGACCCTTCACCCACTCCACTGAATAGCAGGCTAGTGATTGCTTTACAACGCTTGCAGTTAGCCACTGATTCCTTCCAAACCACTCATTGTTGAATTTGCAATTTCCAACTTGTTATGCAATGTTTTTGTCCAATGGCCAATGAGCACCGATACATTTTATCTATAATTTCTCTTCATTTGACAAGGATTGAAAAGGATTTGCAGGTAGATTTTTGATGTGATTCATGGAGATGTCTGCTTGTCTAGCTTGCTAGCTAAGATTTTGAAAGTATGATGTTGACATAATCAGTCCAGTCAAAGCTATGGTAGATATAATGTGATTTGACATAATTTTATCTGTGGCCAATGACCTTGAGTCTTCTTGGATGGGCACTTCTAATGTAACTCTATGTCAGCACCCATGGGGCTTACATTTTCGTACTCTCCCTGTAGATTTTGCAGATCTCCCTGTAGATTTTGAAGTAGTGTCCCCTTGAGTGACAGAACACTGAGCCAATTACGGCGCAACTAGAGAACATTACCAACCCCTATGCTCCGTATTTTCCTAAGAAGAAGAGACTTGCTTGGGCCAAGAAACATGAGCAATGGACAATAGACCGATGGAAATCTGTCCTTTGGTCTTATGAGTCCAAATTTGAGATTTTTTGGATCCAACCATCGTGTCTTCGTGAGATGCATAGTAGGTGAACGGATTATTTCCACATGTGTGGTTCCCACCATGAAGCATGGAGGAGGAGGAGTGATGGTGTGGGGTTGCTTTACTGATGACACTGTCTGTGATTTATTTAGAATTCAAAGCACACTTATCCAGCATGGCTACCACAGCATTCTGCAGTGATACACCATCCCATCTGGTTTGTGCTTAGCGGGACTATCATTTGTTTTTCAACAGGATAATGACCCAAAACACACCTCCAGGCTCTGTAAGAAAGAGAGTAATGGAGTGCTGCATCAGATGACCTGGCCTCCACAATCATCCGACCTTAAACCAATTGAGAAGGTTTGGGATGAGTTCAAGTGGAGGAAAAGCAGCCAACAAGTGCTCAGTATATGTGGGAACTCCTTCAAGACTGTTGGAAAAGCATTCCAGGTGAAGCCGGTTGAGAGAATGACAAAAGTGTGCAACGCTGTCATCAAGGCAAAGGGTGGCTACTTTGAAGAATCTCAAATATAAAATATATTTGGATTTGTTGAACACTTTTTTGCTTACTACATGATTCCATATGTGTTATTTCATAGTTTTGATGTCTTCACTATTATTCTACAATGTAGAAAATACTTTAAAAAAAAGAAAAAAGAAAAACCCTTGAATGAGTAGGTGTGTCCAAACTTTTGACTGGTACTGCATATATTTGTTTACAAACAGGTGGGGCTCAAAACATGAATGATGGGTCGCAACCACACTAGCTACAAAGTAGCCTAACTGTCAGAATGATATGATTATTTGCATCAATCCAGTAGCCATTTCTTTAGGAAACACCAACTCATGTGGTACAGAAACACTGCTAATGGGTAAATACTCTAAAAAAAAAAATCTAAATTTCTCAGGATGTGGTTTATGCATTGTTATGGACTTAGAATGTACACTTTGGGTGTTTTCCTGTTAAAAAAGGTGTGACTTTGAGAATTAAAATCTGAAGAATTTGGGAAAAATCGCAAACTTGTGCATTTTTTAAAACGTTTATCTATTTCAATGGTAGGCCTACTATTAGTGTACTTGCCCAGTACATATTGGGTTGGCCTGACTGAGAATTTTTAAAAATCTTTTTAGGTAATTCAGAGTATGTCACTGTTTCGCCGGGCGGGGCGTTTGGACATTCTTTGAAACAATTTGAGTGTACACAGTTCTCTTGACACCACTACACCACTGGCATACACAGACTTGCAGGCATTATGGCAGGTGCAGCAAAACACTTATGTTACTAGCTCCAATAGTACAGTAGAATGATTATCTATAATATCCATAAGTTCTTCATGTCTACATAGGCTATAGCCACTGTCAACAACAGTAACATCTCTCCATTTGTCTTGGACGTACACCTGATTCATTTCGCCCTGTACAATGGCACTGACAGAGTTCCAAAACAACTGTATTGATGTTAAGAACACAATAAAGTATTGGTTCTGAAACCCTCTCTGCCTGAATTACATTCTCACGCTCATGTTGCAAGAGGTCTTGAATGCTGAATTGAGCTCAGGTAGCCCAGGGTCTCACGGTCCCTCCCTTTTTCGCGGGAGTTCAGGGCTCTCGGAGTTCATCGGCTACACCTGGCCGCCTCCAGTCCCACGAGTGTTACCTGCTGCGATGTGTCAACTTCACTATCACTAAATAGCTCTGGGAAAACCGTTTGAGTCACAGCCCTTAAATGGATGCTATTTGCTTTGTTCACACACAGTCATTGACGGGATGTCTTAGGCTATCAATAGTATATATAAACTCAGCAAAAAAAGAAAAGTCCTCTCACTGTCTCACTGTCAACTGCGTTTTTTTAATCAGCAAACTTAACACGTGTAAGTATTTGTATGAACATAACAGGATTCAACAACTGAGACATAAACAGACATGTGACTAACAGAAATTGAATGATGTGTCCCTGAACAAAGGGGGGGGGGTCAAAATCAAAAGTAACAGTCCGTATCTGGTGTGGCCACCAGCTGCATTAACTACTGCAGTGCATCTCCTCTTCGTGGACTGTACCAGATTTGCCAGTTCTTGCGATGTTACCCCACTCTTCCACCATGGCACGTGCAAGTTCCCAGACATTTCTGGGGGGAATGGCCCTAGCCCTCACCCTCCGATCCAACAGGTCCCAGACCTGCTCAATGGGATTGAGATCCGAGCTATTCGCTGGCCATGGCAGAACACTGACATTCCTATCTTGCAGGAAATCGCGAACAGAACGAGCAGTATGGCTAGTGCCATTGTCATGCTGGAGGGTCATGTCAGGATGAGCCTGCAGGAGGAGTACCACATGAGGGAGGAGGATGTCTTCCCTGTAACGCACAGCATTGAGATTGTCTGCAATGACAACAAGCTCAGTCCAATGATGCTGTGACACTCCGCCCCAGACCATGACGGACCCTCCACCTCCAAATCCTCCAAATCGATCCAGCTCCAGAGTACAGGCCTCTGTGTAACGCTCATTCCTTCGACGATAAACACAAATCCGACCATCACCCATGGTGAGACAAAACCATGACTCGTCAGTGAAGAGCACGTTTTGCTAGTCCTGTATGGTCCAGCGACAGTGGGTTTGTGCTGGTCAGAACCTGCCTTACGACCTCAGTCCAGCCTCTCTCAGCATATTGTGGACAGTCTGAGCACTGATGGAGGGATTGTGCATTCCTGGTGTAACTCGGGCAGTTGTTGTTGCCATCCTGTACCTGTCCCGCAAGTGTGATGTTCGGATGTATCGATCCTGTGCAGGTGTTGTTACACGTTGTGTGCCACTGCGAGGATGATCAGCTGTCCGTCCTGTCTCCCTGTAGCGCTGTCTTAGGCATCTCACATTGCAATTTTTTCCCTTACCACATCTGCAGTCCTCATGCGTCTTTGCAGCATGCATAAAGCACATTCACACAGATGAGCAGGGACCCTGGGCATCTTTCTTTTGGTGTCAGTCAGTAGAAAGGCCTCTTTAGTGTCCTAAATTTTCATAACTGTAGCCTTAATTTTTTAAATTTCCTTTATTTAACTAGGCAAGTCAGTTAAGAACAAATTCTTATTTACAATGACGGCCTAGGAACAGTTTGTTAACTGCCTTGTTCAGGGGCAGAACAACAGATATTTACCTTGTCAGCTCAGGGATTCGATCCACCAACCTTTTGGTTACTGGCCCAACGCTCTAACCACTAAGCTACCTGCCTACCATCTGTAAGCTGTTAGTGTCTTATTAACAACCATTCCACAGGTGCATGTTCATTAATTGTTAATGGTTCATTGAACAAGCATGGGAAACAGTGTTTAAACACTCCACAATGAAGATCTGTGAAGTTTGGATTTTTATGAATTATCTTTGAAAGACAGAGTCCGGAAAAAGGGACGTTTCTATTTTGTTACTGAGTTTGTATATAAACATTGAGTTAAAGGAAAATAAGGGCTATATTGATTTGACATTATTTCTAATATACAAAGTTGTTTGTTACAACTTTATTAACATAGTGGGTCCCCCAAACAGCCACCACACTAGACCCGTCCCTTCTCCCTCCATCGTACCTTTCCCCCCTCTCTCCCCCTTCCCTTCAGTCTCTCCAATCCCTCCTTGAATTCCCCCAATATCTCTAAATCCTCTCACTCTGTCTCCCCCTCTTCTCTTTCCATCTCCCTCCAGCCTCTCCTCCCTGTCTCTCCACACCTCTGTCTCCCTCTCGCTCTGTCTCCCCCTCTTCTCTTTCCATCTCCCCTCCAGCCTCTCCTCCCTGTCTCTCCACACCTCTGTCTCCCTCTCGCTCTGTCTCCCCCTCTTCTCTTTCCATCTCCCCTCCAGCCTCTCCTCCCTGTCTCTCCACACCTCTGTCTCCCTCTCGCTCTGTCTCCCCCTCTTCTCTTTCCATCTCCCCTCCAGCCTCTCCTCCCTGTCTCTCCACACCTCTGTCTCCCCCTTCTCTCTCCCCTCTATATTTCCCGTTCTCCCTCCCATGTTCTCTCACTTCCTTTTTTCTCATACACTACTCCCTCCCTCCCTCCCTCCCTCCCACGATTGTATCTTTATTGAGGCCTCTCAACCATGGACCTCCACATGGCAATAATGCAATCAGAGGGGTTGATTGTGGGGCTAAAGTGCGTGTGAAAGTGGGAGATATTGCGCTCACAAATAATCTGTCCCGATATCACAGACAGCTCATGCTTTAATGTGTAAGCCATTGGTGAGCAGCGGTGGCGTCTGCTAACAAGCCCTGGTGATAGGAACGAGGGAAGGGGGGATGGGAGAGTTACTCCCATACAGTATCATCATGTAAAATGCTCCGAGAACTTTGAGAAAAGTGCTGTGTGTGTGTGTGTGTGTGTGTGTGTGTGTGTGTGTGTGTGTGTGTGTGTGTGTGTGTGTGTGTGTGTGTGTGTCTGTGTGTGTCTGTGTGAGTCTGTGTGCGTGTTTGTTTGTTATCAGTGGGAGTGGAGTAGGACCTGTGCTTGGCTGCTGTGAGCGAGGAAGATGAGGCTGAGAGCGAGAGAGAGCAAGCAAGAGAGAGAGAGAGAGAGGGGGATCAAAGCAGGGACTGAAAGGAGGGGAGAACTGAGAGATCCTTCAAGCACAGAGAACATTCAGGGAGGAGAGGACAGAGGGATGAGAAGAGAAGGGGGTTTGGAGCCTCTCCAGATACAGACATCACCCACCTCCCCTCTCACAGTAGCGCTAAGGAACACACACACATACACCCCAGCAGAGGAAAGAGCTGAGGCCCTGAAGGAGCCTGGGAGCAAGGTAAGCAGCTATTCGCTCGCTCACTCACTCACTCACTCACACACTCACTCACTCACTCACTCACACACTCACTCACTCACACACACACACACACACACACACACACACACACACACACACACACACACACACACACACACACACACACACACACACACACACACACTCACACACAGACACACAGACACACAGACACCAAGATCAGTGCAGGTCACTGTCAGCCCAGCAGACATGGGCGCTAGCACAGTGTGTTTGGCTGGCTAAGAGAGAGAAGCGTTTTCGTTAAAAGCCCCATGCGCATGCTGGGCTGTGTGGACTGGAGCCTCTCCTGGCTGCTGCACTCTCTCGCTTCTGAGGCTGGGGAGCGCCTTTTTGCCTTCAGGGGTCTATCCTTCCTTCTCTCCATCCCTCCTTCCCTCTCTCTCTGATGCCTCTCGGAGCAGGGCCTGTATTTGCATGTGAGGGGGAGGCTGCAGCGACTAGGGTCAGGGTTCAGGGTGAGTAAAACAGTGTGTGTGTGTGTGTGTGTGTGTGTGTGTGTGTGTGTGTGTGTGTGTGTGTGTGTGTGTGTGTGTGTGTGTGTGTGTGTGTGTGTGTGTGTGTGTGTGTGTGTGTGTGTGTGTGATATGGTTGTTTGGAGAGAGGCTCTGGTGAGTTGGGCCGGTCTGTGGGTTTGCTCCGCTCTGCTCGCCTGCCTGCCTGCCTGCTTATAGGGCCTAGGGGGAGGATTGGGAATACTAGAGTACCACTGGTAAGGAAGCCAAATGCAAATGTGAAGTAATCAAGATGACTGTTATCTCTCCTGATACAAGATATCTGGTGTATCATCACCATCAAACTGTGAAATGGATGTCGGATTAGATATACAGTCCATCCATTGCTATCAAGGTATAGGGTAGGTGTTACTATAAGGGTATTGGTCCATTGGTATCAAGATATCCATTCTTCTTTAGGCGATCAACTTGGTCCGTTGGTACCAATGGAAAAGATGGATCCTGAAAGATGGCTCAAGCTTTCCAAGTGCCATGTGGGATACCTACGTTTTCTCCACATAAACATCAAGACGGAGTCAAAAGTAGTCCACTATGTAGGTAACAGGGTGCTGTGGGTACTATGTAGGTAACAAGTTTCTCTTTCATCCTTTGACGATGCTTACCCCTCTCGTCTGCCGTAAATCCCTTCAATCATCTCCAGCTTCACCTAAAGACACCCAATGTGAGAAACTATTTACCCGAGTATCGCAGCAGAGGTGTTGCTTGTTTATGGTGAGCGGGGCGCAAGCTAGCTAGGCGCATTGGACCACAGGTGCATAAACACTCTCAATTTCCTCTTCAAGGAGCCCCCTTTGCTGACGGTAGATAGAGGTGAGCCACACTGGCCCCTCTTTCAACTGACAGGTATAATTCTGTGCCAATTGTTATCGCTCATAGGGCCTGTTTTAGTAAACAAACACACTGTAGTATCGATGAGGATCTCTCATTGAGCTCCATTCAGCCCCAGTGATTGCCTCATATCAGCGCTATATGATGGTGGGGGGTGGGGGAAAGTGCAAGAAGGACTTGTTTTTTGTAATGAGATCGTTCAATGAAATCGTGCAAGATAATCTCTCTCTGATCACTACTTTGAATGTGTTTGAATACCTTCCTGCTATTAAGCTGTTATACGCTGTTATGAAGAAGTTGTCCTAATGCATGCCTATTGAAATCAAACTCAGTTCTGAGGCCCAGCGAGGGCCCATCAGCACACAGTTTTCTACAGGGCAACCTAACCTAACCCCATTGTTGCCTTTCCATCCCTGTCTATCGTAGGCCAGAGACCAGTCCTCTAAATGAAGCCTGGTGGGAGGCCCTGGACGGGGGTCCTGTCTCTCTCTCTCTCTAGTACCCGTCCTCTTTTACCTGGGCCAAGACCATCCTTATCAGGCATGGGCCTCAGGATTACTCCCCCAGAGCATTAACCTCCCTCCTGGAGAAATGTGAAGCCCCCCGCCTCCCTCCCTTCCTCCCTCGAACCCCTCCGTCCAGCCCTGCACACCCCCTCTCGTTCCACCTTTCCCGTGGGAGTTTGCAAAGCCAGGATAACCTTGAGACCTCAGCTGGTCCACTGCCAGAAACATTAAAGAAACTCACCCCCTTCCGCCCCCTCACCTCAGCCCCCCTCCACCTCCCCCAAGCCTTACTCCCTCTTCATCACCAGTACATTATTCAATTCTTTCCTTGATTCCCCCCCCCCTTTGTTTTCCCTCAGTTTTGTTCCCATTTCATCTTTTTTCCTTCTTGTCTCAGTTTAGCCTCCCAATTATCAGGCCCGAAATAAACACCTAATTTGAAAAGTGGAAATCAAACTGTCCCCACGGGAGAGTTGACTGACGTTGATTGCAAACTAACTGTTATGGTGGCGGGCTGCACTTTGTGTGGCTTTTGTTTCTTGCTCTCGCTTTCTCCCTTTTTTTCTTGGCGGCTTCACGCCTGTCATATTCCTTTAGTTGCTGGAAAGGTCAAGTGGTTGCTGCCTGCAAGATCTGAGGCGCTGGGAAGAGACTCGGAACCCTCTTGCATAATGGCAACAATGCTCCTTGAACACCCCCCCCCCATCCCCCCACCTCTCTATACCCGGCTTCTTCACAGGAATGTGTTTATCCCGTTTGTTTGCGCCCCCCTTTCAAGTCTCCAGCTCCTCCACGTTGATGGGTATTCAGCGCCCGGTGATGCCAAGTGGATTCCACTCGGATAGTGTTTGTGTGTGTTGCTCCCATTAGTGGAATATGTTAAATAAGTGTATACAGCAGGTTGAAATGAAAGTGTAAAGATAAGTGAGGATATTCAAGATGGGAGGACGGAGAGAGAGGGGGGGGGAACATTTGTATTCAAATGTTACTGAAGTTACTGAACACGCCGAGTAAATATAATTTCAACAACGCAACAGAATCCTACACCAGTAGAGCCAGTAGAGGGCCCACATCCATTTTGTTGTGGTTCTATTGAGAAGGTCAAAAGTCATACTTTCATGGCACCCTCGAATTACAGGTTAGAAAGTGAGCCGAGTTAACCAACCATGATTCCTCCTGTTGTTATGTTTACGGTCAGTTTGTCTCCCATTACCCAGAAGCCTGAGGGTGGTTTCCAAGACATCACAATCTGGTCCTGAGAGGCCAGACTGCTGGATCCCGTTTCAGACTTGAACCATTCACTCACACATAAACACACACACACACACACACATTTTTATCTCTCTCACACACATGCACGCACACACACATACACACACATGCACACACACAACCTCATCCCTACCACATTCCGCACCAGGTTTCACCTTGCCGGCCCCTGACAGAAGTCTCTCCCCCATGACCATGCTAACCCTATCTGCCCCTCTCTTTCCTCTCTGTCCCACCCCACCCAGCCCCATTATTGCCCAGTCAACATGGCAGGCCTGTCAGATAACAGCATCGGCTTTCGGCCAGGAGACAAGCTAACCTAGGTTGCGTCCCAAGTGACACCCTGTTCCCTATACAGTGCGCTACTTTTGACATGCCCTTATGGCCCTGGTAAAAAGTAGTGTACTATTAAGTGAATAGGGTGCAAGCAGACATAGGCCCATAACTGTCAGACCCATTTAGATCTCCAGCATTAAGCCTTCTGGCTACAGTCTTGATACTGGCTGGTTTCAGCCAACAGGTTTCACTTCTCCACCCACTTAGACCAGAACAACACAAAGACCAATGGGAAGAAGCATTATAGACAGGCCATTGACGCTTAACAAGAACCTCAGGTTTTTGGGGTTTGGAGTCAGGTGTGGTGACCTCAGATTCTCAGGTTAAAATAAGTGTTTGTTTTCCGTATACATAAATGTGAAGCGCGACAACACATTTGTCAGGCGATCGCTATTAGCACTACCAGGTTTTGGTTGCTAACACAAAGAAACGACCTGTAACCATAACAAAAGTGCTTGCTACTGTAGGCTAAATTCTTAATTTTTGCTCAGCGCATAGTGCTGCTTTTGTGTTTACTGGCTGTGTCTCCTGTCGCGTGTGTCTAATGATCCTTTTGCCCTTTGTTAGTGGTGGAGTACTGTAGCTTGCTTCACAAGCAGAAATCACATGGTAGTCCATGGGCTGACCTTGTCGAAGATGTTTGGCTATACTTAAAAAGGTTTCATTACCGTCAACCCAATTAATCATACCCCTTTGGATGACCTCCCATTCTATTGTGTTTCAAAGCTGGATTGAAATGATTTTCATTCTAAATTGACTTTGTCGACCATCTACACGAAATACTCGAATGTCAAAGTGGATTTTTTCTTTGAATGGAAAATGAATAGAAATTAAATGTAAAATATAGCCGTTTCGTAAGTATTCATCTCCCTGAGTCAATACGTGTTATAAACATCTTTGGCAGTGATTACTGCTGTGAGTCTCTAAGAGCTTTACACAACCTGGATTGTGCAATATTAGCCCATTGGTCTTTTCATAATTCTTCAAGCTCTGTCAAAATGTAGGGGATCAATTCCTCGACAGCTATGTTCAAGTCTTGCAATAGATTGTGTTGTAGGTGATTGTCCTGCTGAAAGGTGAATTCCTCTGCCAGTGTCTGGTGTAAAGCAGACTGAAGCAGGTTTTTCTCTAGGATTTTGCCTGCGCTTAGCTCCATCCTATTTCTTTTTATCCTGAAAAACTCCCCAGTATTTGCCAATGTCAAGCATACCCATACCATGATGCAGCCACCACCATGTTTGAAAATAAGAAAGCAGTTATTAAGTGATGTGCTGTGTTTTCACCAAACATAAGGCTTTGCATTTAGGCCAAAAATGATATTTACTTGCCGTTTTTCTGTTTGTTGCAGCATTACTTTAGTACCTTGTTGCATACAAGGAGCATGTTTTAGAATATTTTGATTGTGTATATTTATATTCTTATTTTCCCTGAAATGATTATTGTGGAGTCACTACAGTGTTGATGATCCAGCCTCAGGTTTCTTTCCCACCACAGCCATTGAAATCTATAACTTTTTTTTAAATCACCAATGGTCTCATGGTAACATCTCTGATCCGTTTGATTCCTGTCCTGCAGCTCAGTTTGGAAGGATGACTAGAGCAGTGAGAGTAGTGGCCTGAGGGCACACACTGAATGTGTTTTGAAAAGTGTTATGAAATGTAATGTCAATATTTTGTAATATCAAATTAATATTTTGGATTGCATATAACTGCCATTATTTTTGAGGGACCCCAGGAAGAGAAGCTTCTTCATTGGCAGGAACTAATGGGGATCCGTTAAAAACACAAGATTAGAGTGTCACACCCTGATCTGTTTCACCTGTGTTTGCGATTGTCTAACTGTTTTCTAGTTTTCCCGGTTTTGACCTTTTCTGCCTGCCCTGAACCTGAGCCTGCCTGCCGTCCTGTACCTTTGCCCCACCCATCTGGATTACTGACGTCTGCGTACCCTGACCCCGAGCCTGCCTGCCGTCTTGTACCTTTGCCCCACCCATCTGGATTACTGACCTCTGCGTACCCTGACCCCGAGCCTGCCTGCCGTCCAGTACCTTTGCCCCATCTACCTGGATTACTGACCTCTGCGTACCCTGACCCCGAGCCTGCCTGCCGTCCAGTACCTTTGCCCCATCTACCTGGATTACTGACCTCTGCGTACCCTGACCCCGAGCCTGCCTGCCGTCCTGTACCTTTGCCCCATCTACCTGGATTACTGACCTCTGCGTACCCTGACCCCGAGCCTGCCTGCCTGCCGTCCAGTACCTTTGCCCCATCTACCTGGATTACTGACCTCTGCGTACCCTGACCCCGAGCCTGCCTGCCGTCCGGTACCTTTGCCCTATCTACCTGGATTACTGACCTCTGCGTACCCTGACCCCGAGCCTGCCTGCCGTCCTGTACCTTTGCCCCATCTAACTGGATTACTGACCTCTGCGTACCCTGACCCCGAGCCTGCCTGCCGTCCTGTACCTTTGCCCCATCTACCTGGATTACTGAACCCTATCTGCCCTTGACCAGTCTTTCGCCCGCCCGTTGGCTTAATAAACTGTTGTTCATTTGACTTGGTCTCCATCTGGGTCTCACCGGAAACGTGATATAGAGAGTATCTGGAGTAGACTGTTGACATTTTAATCCCACTTTATAATACAACAAAATGTGAAGAAATCCAAGGGTTGTGAATACTTTTGCAAGGCACTGTAAACTACTAAGACAAATGCCTGGGAGGCTCGCATAAAAATAAAAAAAACGCCTCCACTGTTAAAACAAGCAGAGGAGCTGCTCCATCTTAAATCCCAAAGGATTCATAGTTCCAAAAATACCTCTGTCGACCCGTGCACTACCTGTCCACGCCCTCCTTTAGCTAGTAAAATGATCTTCCTCCGGTTGGTAACGTAGCCATTCCGCCTGGAGCGCAACTAGCACTAGTTGCGCCGATGTGTCAGGTGTCGTCTCCATTTTGTTGGTTCAACCTCCTTCAGGTGTGTCAAAGGTGGGGACTGTATTGCACGAGCCAGTCAGAACCAGAGCAAGCGTTCTACCTAGCCCTGGACTGACTGAGACGAATACTGAATTGATTCCCAAACGACCCCTTGACCCGACCCAGTTAGCACTGGTGTAAATCAGAAAGAAATCCTAACCCAAGATGCAAAACTAACCCAGGATCAGCAACTAGGGGCATCTTTACCGTGCACCCTGTGACCTGGGTTGAGGTGGCTGAACCAGGGGTGAAAGTAGGTTTGATTTCTTACCGGTATGGAACTAGGCTAGGTGTAATCATAAAATTACATACAGGATCCCTATTAATTTCATATGATATCTATGGGGTGGCAGGGTAGCCTAGTGGTTAGAGCATTGGACTACCAGCCGAAAGGTTGCAAGTTCCAATCCCCGAGCTGACAAGGTACAAATCTGTCGTTCTGCTCCTGAACAGGCAGTTAACCCACTGTTCCTAGGCTGTCATTGAAAATAAGAATTTGTTCTTAACTGACTTGCCTAGTTAAATAAAGTTTTAAAAATAGGCCTAGAGAAGATTTGTTGTTTTTAACATGTATTACACGCGGCATAAACACAACCATGTTTTTATCTGATTGTCAAACAATCACTTTAAAAAAACCTCACAAAATAATTCAAGCATTTCTTTTTTTTGGCACATACTGGATCGGTGGAGGTGAAATGTGTTGTTTTACAGGGCCAGTCATACTAGTACAGTGCACCTGGAGCAAATTTGGGTTAAGTGCCTCGCTTAAGGGCACATTGACAGATTTTTCACCTTGTCGGCTCGGGTATTTGACCTTTCGGTTACTGGCCCAACGCTCTAACCACTGGTCTACCTGCCGCCCCTGCACTGTTCACCCGTAATTTGATGAATGGAAAGAGACATCTGTTACAAAACACCTAAACATGTATTGTAGGCCTAATGACATTCTCCACTTGTCGCCTGTTCGCGTGACTTGGTATTGGCCACTCATCTCCGCCATAGGAAAATGGAAGAGTTCTCCTCGAAACACAACGCAATTTGGAGCGTATATCAAGTCAAATCAAATTTTATTAGTCACATGCGCCAAACACAACAGGTGTAGACCGTACAGTGAAATGCTTACTTACGAGCCCCAAATCAACAATGCAGTTTAAAAAAATACGGATAAGAGTAAGAAATAATAGTAACAAGATTTTAAAGAGCAGCAGTGAAATAACAATAGCGAGACTATATACAGGGAGGTACCGGTACAGATTCAACGTGCGGCGGGGGGAAGGGGGGCCCCAGTTAGTTGAGGTAATATGTACATGTAGGTAGAGTTATTAAAGTGACTATGCATAGATGATAACAACAGAAAGTAGCAGTGGTGTAAAATAGGGGGAGAGAGGGAGGGGGGCAATGCAAATAGCCTGGGTATCCGTTTGATAACATGTTCAGGAGTCTTATAACTTGGGATATGAAGCTGTTTTAGAAGCCGTATGTACGTACGGTCACTGTGGGGACTACGTCATCAATGCACTTATTGATGAAGCCAATGACTGATGTGGTGTACTCCTCAAATGCCATCAGAGGATTTCCGGTACATATTCCAGTCTGTGCTAGCAAAACAGTCCTGTAGCTTAGCATCTGCTTCATCTGACCACTTTTTTATTTATCGAGTCACTGGTGCCTCCTGCTTTAATTTTTGCTTGTAAGCAGGAATCAGGAGGATAGAATTATGGTCAGATTTGCCAAATGGAGGGCGAGAGAGAGCTTTGTATGTATCTCTGTGTGTGGAGTAAAGGTGGCCCAGAGTATTTTCCCTCTGGTTGCATATTTACCATGCTGATAGAAATTTGGTAAAACGGATTTAAGTTTCCCTGCATGAAAATCCCCGGCCGCTATGGGCGCTGTCTCCAAGTAGCTGGGTGAGCGTTTTCTTGTTTGCTTATGGCAGAATACAGCTCAGTCAATGCGGTCTTAGTGCCAGCATCAGTCTGTGGTGGTATGTAAACAGCTGTGAAAAATACAGATGAAAACTCTCTCGGTAGATAGTGTGGTCTACAGCTTATCAGGAGATACTCTACCGCAGGCGAACAATAGCCAGAGACTTCCTTAGATATCGTGCAGCTGTTATTTACAAAAATACATAGTCTGCTGCCCCTTGTCTTACCAGAAGCCTCTGTTCTATCTTGTCAGTACAGCATATAACCAGCCAGCTGTATGTTGATAGTGTCGTCGTTCAGCCACGACTCCGTGAAGCATAAGTTATTACAGTTTTGAATGTCCCGTTGGTAGTTTAATCTTCTGCGTAGGTCATTTATTTTATTCATCAAAGATTGCACGTTTGCTAGCAGAATGGAAGGAGGTTGGGTTTATTTAATTGCCTACGAATTCCCAAAAGGCAGCCCATACTTTGGCCCCTTTTTCTCCGCCTTCCCTTCACGCAAATCACGGGGATCTGGGCCTGTTCCCGGGAGAGCAGTATATCATTCACGTCGGGCTCGTCAGACTAGTTAAAGAAAGAAAATAATTCTTCCAGTCCGTGGTGAGCAATCGCAGACCTGATGTCCAGAAGTTATTTTCGGTCAAAAGAGATGGTAGCGGCAACATTATGTACAAAATAAGTTTTAAAAAAACGAAATATCACCCATTTTTCATGGAGCTGGCATGCGGTAATGTAAAATCATGGTGTAATAACCTATATGTTGTGTTCCTTATTGTGATAGGCTCACGTTTTACTGGTATGACTTATTTTGCCGGGACACCGTACCCGACCGGCTTACTTTCAC
>NC_056433.1:44758889-44811389 GCF_018296145.1 Oncorhynchus tshawytscha | reverse complement strand
TTCAAGTGTGTTTCGCTCCCCATGTATCCTTTATAGTCTCATACCCACCACTGTGAGCCTGTGAAGAACTCTTATTGGGGGGGGGGGTTAAGATGGGTGGGAGGAGTCCTGTCCCTCCCATAGCTGTCCCCTCCCCTCACCCCTCGCTGTGAGAGACCCTCCATTGAACCACATTGGGAAATGCCATTTGATCTCTGAAATATGTCTGCAATGTTGCCCCATATTTCCCATTCATGGGGTGGCGGGTCGAGGGGGCAAAACCCTGTAAGACACCCCAATCAAAGTGAAAAGCACAAGGGGGTGAAGAGGGGGTCTTTGGCTTGAGAAAAGGAGGGAGGGAAGGGGGGATAGAGGGAGGAGGAGGATGGAGGGGGTCACTGATGAAAAGCTAAGTATGTGACATTATATTTAAAAAAGAGGCCCTTGTTGTGGAGTCTTTAAAGAGAGGGAGAGAAACTGTATTGAGGGAACATTATGTCATGGCTGTCAAGTCAGTGTACTGTTGACAGGGCCGAGGAGGCCACCCCCTGACATTTCCCCCTTTGATACCCCCCAGCCACCTTCTCTCCCGGTCCTGGCAGATGTACGTGCAGAGTGTGGGAAAGGGCAGTTCAGGCACGCGCCAGATAAGATTGGCCCAACGACTAGGCCCTCCGGGGACGACCGACCGCGTGCTTTCACATGCAAACAGGACCCCGTTGGCACACAGCTAGACCCCCTCCCCCCAAAAAACAAAAACTGCACAGCCACACCAATATGGGTGTGTTATCTTCTGCTTCCTATGTCTGAGTCTCTCTCTCTCTCTCTCTCTCTCTCTCTCTCTCTCTCTCTCTCCCAGTGTCTGATTCATACTACATCATCCACATGTATTCACTCGTTACAATGAGTGAGTGCTCTTATTATTATTATTATTATTCCATTGTCATGTCACTGTCACACAATGTCACTCCAGCACTCTCCAACAACAGGTTTTACCAGGGTAATACTGCAAACACACTCCATTACTCAGGAGCCACTCAGATTTGAGGATGTTCCCTGTCACGGTACACCACACACACACACACACACACACACACACACACACACACACACACACACACACACACACACACACACACACACACACACACACACACACACACACACACACACACACACACACACACACACACACACACACGTACACACACGTACACACACAACCTACACGCACAACACACACACACGACACATGACACACGACACACACACAACAGGAACACTAACTAGAAAGCCTATGGTGTGATAGCAGACTCTCAGGCTCCATGTAACATCCCATCTGTCTATGTGAACGCATCACTGTCTTCCCCTTACTGCTTAGATTACAGAAAGATGCTTCTGGTCTAATCACAGCACGGACATTACAGATGACCATATTACTGTAGGGTTGCCATATGACAAAACAAACCTTGCTGACAAATGGTTAAAAGCAGAGAGTGGCCGTCCTATCACCACTGACCACCGAACAACGGCCATCCTTCTCTGTTCATTTCCCAAATATTCCACAAAAATGTGATTCCATCTGGCTTAGTACCGTAATTTTATTTTAGTTTTTATGTTACTAGGTAAGTCAGTTAAGAACAAATTCTTATTTTCAATGACGGCCTAGGAACAGTGGGTTAACTGCCTGTTCAGGGGCAGAACGACAGATTTGTACCTTGTCAGCTCGGGGATTTGAACTTGCAACCTTTTGGTTACTAGTCCAACACTCCAACCACTGACTACCCTGCCGCCAGTAATCAGTTGTGGATCATTCCTGATCAACGTCAGATGCTATGATTCGCCTATAGTAATAATATCTGTACTGTATCTTCAACTCAATATCTACATTTAAAGCCATATCTATAATGCCATATATATAACTAAACATAGAAGGTAAGATGTTACACTAAAACAAACACTTGAATGAGCAGTGTGTGCGTTTCCTTTATTTTTTCTCTGTTTCCGCCACACACACACACACGCACGCACGCACGCACGCACGCACACACACACACACACACACACACAACACACACACAAACACACACACACACACACACACAGTATCATCCAAGCGAGGCAAACAGCGCCCCTCTGTCTTAATATGTGTAGCCCATGTATCTGATGCTGTCTGAACAAAAAGAGTATGACATGTTGCATTTGATTGATTGATGTCAGCAAGCATTTGACCTCCCTTGATAAAATAATTAACCAATCAGCGTTGATCTGAGGTAGTCCTGGTGCAGAAACAGCACCCCTCAAGGGAGGCAAGTTTAGATTTGGCTTCACGCCACTCGAATCACATCAAAAGCAAAACGTCATTGTCAGAAAAAGGTAGACATGTTCAGTATGCTTGTGTCCTGCGTTAGCTAGCTAGCTAAATTGGCCCTTGCCTAAGCCATGGATGGAGAGGGGGATTTGGACTTCTCTGTACGGCCAATGATTTTGATTGAACCATAAATGTATATGTTGTGCCACTGGCCTGAGATGATTGAAGTTCAATATGTAGCCTAGTGGGCTCACGTTAACTAGCTAGCTAACTTAGCTGGTTCATTGTTGCCCATGCGAGGAAGTTAGCCAGCATTTTAGCCAGATAGCCTATGGCAACAAAAAGTGTGTCCTACTGTATGACCGAGTCATAGCCTGTTTTGCCAACATGAAAGAGAGGAGGATGGCATTGGTGTTCAACTAGTCTACAAGTAGGGTGAGTCAAGTGAGTTTTTTGTACTCGGTACCATGGACAGCCACATGTTATTTAGCAACATTGATTGGACTAAATCGTTTTTTTGGTATATTTAGGTTTGCTTTCACTGCGTTAGACTAAGCATATACTGTATAGCCTATTTGATTTAATGACATTTAAATGTTAAAGTTGACTGGTTTTCTTTGTGCTGACTTGTGGTAAATCTCTGTGGTTCTAAATCCGTCGTTGTTGAGGAAACTGTCAGTTGTTGAGGAAACTGTCAGAAACATTGTCTTGCTTGACCAATCCGTAGCTCATTTAATTAACTTTTGTTTGTTTCGCGCAACATGTTTTGTGGACTTCACCGGACAGATGTTGCTCTCCGGTTTTCTGACGAAACAAACGTACGTGTTGTTGTCTTTTTAGTTTTCACGGCCTTACTGTACATCACGGTGCCGTACAAATGAGTGGGTTATGGAGCAAACGACGCCATTATCACAACACAGGTTGTAATATGGCTTTTTTTCCTGGCTTGGCTTCCCTAGTGATTTTACCCACACACTGCTACTGATACACATGTGCACCCACACACAAAACACATTTGTCTCACACGAGAATGTCTGGAAGGCTATTCTCACATGTACAATATTCATTCCTTATTGCAACCACCACCACACACACGCATGCCAGAATACATACTTAAACATATACATACAAAAGGACTTGTGCACAACCAGGGTTGGCCTCAGGCGGGGCCTCCGTTTTGTTATTGTTTCATCTGTGGATTTGCCCTTTGAACAGCTGCATATTATCAAGACATCTACGTGTCACCGACAGGTAAACAATAGGCCAATAGCAAATGCAGCATATGGCATTCATTTTTCACATGTAAATAGCACTTTTCAGTAGTGCTGAAAGCAGGCCATTCCATGAGCGCAGCATTTATTTTCCAACTCGAATCAATGAGCGCAATCAGTCCTCCATGACAACAAAATCATAAACAACAGAGTAGGGCTGGCTAATAAGTCCTTAGTTTCGGGGTCATGCTCAGGTGAAACAATTTGGCTAATCTGTACTTCCATGTTTTCAACTCCTATTCTTGAAGATCAAGGGGTATAACAACATTCATTGGAATGACTGTAATTCTGATAGACTTTGGTTTTTATGTAAAGATGTAATTTAATTGTATTATTACGTGTGGTAGAAAGCGATGGGTTAGAAGTTAGCCTACATAACCAATCCAGAAAGTAAAATGTAACATCCATATATGGCCAGCTATGTAAACTTTAACATTGATTTATCCTGCAATAGATGTCGTTCAATTGGTAACATACATTTTTGTCTTATTCTAATGCCTCTTAAGGGGAAAGTAATCTAAAAGTAACTGAATGTAATCAGATTACTTTACTGAGTTTGGGTAATCCAAAAGGTTTTGGACAATTTTGGACAGGTAACTAGTAACTGTAACAGATTACATTTGGAACGTAACCTACCCAACCCTGTGTACAACACACTACAGTACAGTACAACAGCAATCCCTCTGAAACTCACACACTCAAAAACACACACACACACAACACACACACACACACACACACACACACACACACACACACACACACACACACACACACACACACACACACACACACACACACACACACACACAGACACCCACACACACACACACACACACACACACACACTGGACACAGCAGATCCGTCAGGCTCCTTGTGCTAACACATCTAAGTCCTTCCCTTCCCACAAACCAAATATTTACCCATGTTTAGATAGGGGGCTGAATGGTTGGAGCACATTTCAACAGTTTCTTTATGTGCTCCGTCTCTCCAGATGCATCCCAAATGGCACCCTATTCCTTATATACTGCACTACTTTTGCCGCTATGGGCCCTGGTCAAAAGCAGTGCACTACATAGGGAATCGGGTGCCATTTTGGACACAGTCATACACTCCTATACTGTAACGAGCCACGCTACCCCTGCTGCTCGTGCTTAATGTACTAATTTACGTATGTCAACGTCATGAAAGGTTGTGCACCTGAGTCTGCTGTGAGAGAGGTTGGCAAGGGGAGGCTGTCCCCCTGTACTCTGTCCGACGGTCCGGGGGGGCTTTTGGCCACACTGCTATGCCGATCTGGTTCTCCGGCACGGAGCGGTAATTGGGCACTCCACATCAAACAGGCTTCATTAGAGGGACTCAAGGAGCCACTAATCCTCCACGTTCACACAGAGGAGGGGTGTGTGTGTGTGTCTGTGTGTGTGCTGCCCGGCGCCCGCCGAGCCGAACAAAACATCTCGAGGGAACATCAAAGACCCGCCACATCCACCCTGAGCAGGACACAGAGCGAGCAGGGGTGTGTGTGTGTGAGGGCCCCTGTGTGACTAGCCGTGTTCAGCACACCTTATCTCGGTCTGGGTGACAAGCCGACAGGAGGCCTTCAGTGTCCAGTCATCTGGAAACAAAGAGACGTTTTGTCTCTCTCGAAAAAACACCAGACATCCCGATTCGCCACGACGAACGACTAGGAGGCCTCAGAGTTCCCCTTGCTGCCCCTGTCTCATACACACACACGGATCAAAAGGCAGTGGTGGTAAGCCTCCACGTCATGACTGATGCACAGTGGAAAGACCATTCACAGAGGAAATAGTTCAGACTCAGGGCCCCTTTTCTTAAGGGTTCTGTCAAAAAAAAGAATAGGGAATAGGTTTCCATTGGGGATGCAGACCATGGATGCAACCACAGCTGCAACCACAGTGGATCTTTACAAAACATTCGGAATGAAATACAATTGATTCTACTGTTCATATAGTATGGCCTAACAATGTACACAAACCAAATGAGAATTAGGGAGTGGCACCAACTCTCAACACCTGGGAAATATGACCAGCAGCAGCTCCATTGACAAACAATGAAACTGGCAAGAGATGAGAGCAAGCGAGGAGACCACTCCTGTACCCAGCCATCCTTGTTACAATACACATACACACGGGCACGCGCACACACAAGCAAACACACACACGTTGACCTCACACACTGAGTCATGCAGATCCCCACTGGTTCCCACCCATCCCTTTCCTATCCACTCATATCCCCTCTGCCCTCACTCATCAGTCCTAATTGACCCCTTTAAAACACACACACGCAGTCTACACACACACACACACACACACACACACACACACACACACACACACACACACGACTCCAGGATAAAGGGACTAAGGGGGCAGTTGTGGGGGCCATAAATACACTGAACCAAAATATAAATGCAACATGTAAAGTTTCACGAGATGAAATAAAAGATCCCATCAATTTTCCATTAGCACAAAAAGTTTATTCCTCTCATATTTTATGCACAAATTTGTTTACATGTTAGTGAGCTTTTCTCCTTTGGCAAGATAATCCATCCACCTAACAAGTGTGGAAAACCAAAAAGCTGACTAAACAGCATGATCATTACACAGATGCACCTTGTGCTTGAGACAATAAAAGGCCTCACTAAAATGTGTACTTTTGTCACACAACACAATGCCACAGATGTCTCAAGTTTTGAGGGAGAGTTCAATTGGCATGCTGACTGTGGGAATGTCCACCAGAGCTGTTGCCAGAGAATTGTATGTTAATTTCTCTACCATAAACTGCCTCCAATGTCGTTTTAAAGAAATTGGCAGTACATCCACCCAGCCTCACAAGCGCAGACCACGTGTTACCACGCCAGCCCAGGACCTCCATATCTAGCTTCTTCACCTGCAGGATCGTCTGAGACCAGCCACCAGGACAGCTGATGAAACTGTGGGTTTGCACAAGCGAGGAATTTCTGTACAAACTGTCAGAAACCGTCACAGGGAAGCTCATCTGGGTGCTCATTGTCCTCACCAGGGTCTTGACCTGAATGCACTTTGGTGTCTTAACCCACTTCAGTGGGTAAATGCTCACCTTTGATTGCCACTGGCACGCTGGAGAAGTGGACTCTTTACCGATTAATCCCAGTCTGCACCGGTCAGATGGCACTCTGTGGGCGGGCAGTTTGCTGATGTCAACGTTGTGAACAGAGTGCCCCATGGTGGAGGTGGGGTTATGGTATGGGCATGCATAAGACACGGACAACGAACACAATTGCATTTAATCGATGGCAATTTGAATGCAGAGATACCGTGACGAGATCCCGAGGCCCATTGTCTTGCCATTCATCCGCCGCCATCGCCTCATGTTTCAGCACGAAGATGCGCGGCCCCAAGTCACAAGGATCTGTACACAGTTCCTGGAAGCTGAAAATGTCCCAGTTCTTCCATGGCCTGCATACTCACCAGACATGTCACCCATTGGGTATGTTGGGACGCTCTGGATAGACGTGTACAACAGCGTGTTCCGGTTCCTGCCAATGTCCAGCAACTTCGCACAGCCATTGAAGAGGACTGGGACAGCATTCCATATGATACATTCAACAGCCTGATCAACTCTATGGAAAGGAGATGTGTCGCGCTGCATGAGGCAAATGGTGGACACACCAGATACGGACTGGTTTTCTGACCCCCTACCTTTTTTTTAAAGGTATCTGTGACCAACAGATGCATATCTGTATTCCCAGTCATGTGAAATCTATAGATTAGGGCCTAATGGATTTATTTCAATTGACTGATTTCCTTACATGAACTGCAACTCAGTAAAATCTTTGAAATTGTTGCATGTTGCATTTATGTTTTTGTTCAGTGTGTGATCACACTATACCACGATAGACACACAGTTAAAGTGCAGAGACTCTGAGATCACTGAGCGCTTTTGAAATCTGTAGCCTATCAGCACAATCGACAGCACCCTACAGCTAGGCCGTTTTGGTGATGAACATGGGCTAAAAGATAAATAGGGCAATTCACTTATTACAAACAGCGTCTGTGAGTGCACTCATCTGTCCTACCAAAAATAAAGCAAACTAAATCCTGAAAGTAGTAGCCTAGTTATTCATGTATGCAAACAAAACAAAAAGAATAGCAGATTGGCTTAGAATACCGTTAGCTGCGAATGCAAACGAATGTGAACAGAACGGGACACCGGTACCAAGTACGAGGCCTAGTAAACAAAATGTCAAATTGATAAAAGCATGACACGATCTATATTTAGGCTAGTTACTTTAACAGTAAACAAACGCAGTAAACAAAAGGTGCATGAAGATCCAAATACCCCCCAAAAAAAAAAAATGTCCTGCAACATTCTACAGTGAGATGCAGCCGTAAATAGGCCGATACAGGCCCGCTTCAAACATAGAAAATCATGCTACTCGCGACCAATTGTGAGACAGCCTACCACAAACACATTTCCAATACGCTCAGATCCATTTACAGCAACGACAACCAATGGGCTATCACGAAAACCATAATAGCATCTGCAGTAACTGAGTATTCCAGCCACTTTCTTCCTATGAACCAGTTTCTATATAATTCACTATTTTTGTTTGGCGGCTTGGCGGCGGCCTCGGTGGTTTGATGCTGCTGCTGCTCTTCCTTACTCTCCTTCTCCTGTGTTTGGGTACTTTGGCGAAGCCAATTTCTGGTATCCATCGTCGTCGATTAGCTGGTTCGAGCTAGCTAAGTAGGCTAAGGCTAATAACACGGACACTTTTTAAAGCTAGCTAGCTAAGTAGGCTAAGGCTAATAACACGGACACTTTTTAAAGCTAACTAGCTAAGTAGGCTAAGGCTAATAACACGGACACTTTTTAAAGCTAGCTAGCTAAGTAGGCTAAGGCTAATAACACGGACACTTTTTAAAGCTAGCTAGCTAAGGGTGAAGCAGCTTCAGCGGTAAATTTGACCCCGTTCTACTAAAGCTATATGCATTTATTTTAAGTAGGTCATAACAAGGATCATGTAGCTATTTGATTTTCAAATTTTAGGATCCCCTGTAAGTATACAAAAACATATATACAAAATATGTGATGAAACATTGAATTTGGCCTTACTGCTATTAGTCCATAGAAAATGTATTGAATACCATATTCATTCATGGCCTAACATATAGTAAAAACATTTAATGAAAAGGAAATAGTGTCTGACCTATATCTGAGAGATACAGGAAAGCCCATATTTAACCATTTTCTTTGGCACTAAAGTACTTCCATACTTCCATTCATTTTTTATAAACTGGTTCCGGGTTACCGTCAGATGAGTCTTGTGAGTCTTGCGGGCGTCAGCTTTCGATGGCGGGGTCATATTAGTCTGTAGGCCAAACCGCTCCGACGCTACAGACAGAAGTTGACATATCGCCGATACCGACTTCAGACGAGTCCCGTGAAGCTTGTGGGGGTCGTATAACAAAAAACCACCGACAATATACGTCTCAGCTTTCGATGGTGGGGCCATATTAGTTTGTAGTCCAAACCTTTCAGATGTTACATTAGAGTGACGACCAATTTCCGGGATGTCTCCTGGTCGGACAAACACCGCTGTAGCTCTGCCAACTTCCGCCGCAGCAGATGCGAAAGGCTGACGTCGGCGAATGTGGTGGGTTGAGAAGCAGCCCACGCAACAAAAAAAAAAACGGAAATATCTAGTTTAAACAGATAGACTTTGATGGGGATTTCTATATTATGCTAATTTCATTTTCGCGCAGGCGTGGACATCGACTCAATGGAGTTTGAACCGGTGTGTGTGTGTGTGTGTGTGTGTGTGTGTGTGTGTGTGTGTGTGTGTGTGTGTGTGTGTGTGTGTGTGTGTGTGTGTGTGTGTGTGTGTGTGTTTGTGTGCGCGTGTGTGTGCAGGGGCACTTTGGGGTTTTGTCGAGCAGAGAGCAGCGCACTCGTCTTTTTCCCCGGCAGGGTTGTAATTGTGAGGAGGGCGACCTCGGGTGCCTTTTAAAAACGCACTGAGCAAAACGTTTAGTTAGGGAAGCGTAGGGGGAGACGAAAAGGGACGGACCACATGGCCTTGGCCTAGACATCACAGACCAACAGGCGAGAGCGATAGAAAGGGGGAGGAGAGAGAGAGAGAAAGGAGAGGTGAAGAAAATTAAATGTTTCATGAGATATGTTATTTCTTTTTATTGATGTTTTACCTGTATTTGACTAGGCAAGTCGGTGAAGAACAAGTTCTTATTATACAATGACGGCCTACCCCGGCCAAACCATCCCCTAACCTGGACGACGCTGGGCCAATTGTGCGCCGCCCTATGGGACTCCCGATCACGGCCGGTTGTGATACAGCCCGGGATCCAAACCAGGGTCTGTAGTGACGCCTCTAGCACTGAGATTCAGTGCCTTAGACTGCTGAGCCACTCGGGAGCCTGGGAGACAGATTTTCATTACGTTTGTGGCAAATTACAGCAAGGTATTGTACTGATTGGCAATCTGAGAAAGTCTGCACCAGTCATACACACTACCATGACCTTGCAGGTGCGTAGAATGAAAAATAGTCATAGGCCTATTTATTTCTGCAACAACACACTCACTCATCATCACACGTTGTAAGGAAGCTAGTGACAGTGCTTCCTGAACACATGATTGACATCTGGAGAAGAGGGTGGACTATCAGCTGATCACTGATGTTGATGATTGATGTAAGTCTGCTAGGTAGTTATTACTGATTTTGAGTAACCTCTATGTCTTTCTGCCTCTCTCTGCTGCACGTATCAGTTAACCAGAGAGACTATTGATGATGATGTAGGGTAAATCAAGTGTTAATCAAGAGTTATGCTGCTGTCCCACTGCGCAAAAACTGGTTGAATCAATGTTGTTTCCACGTAATTTCAACCCCCAAAATCTATGTGATGATGTTGAATCAACGTGGAAAACGGATTGGAAAAGTCATCAACCTAAGTGCATTTAGCCTTTTAACCTAAATGGCACGGTGAATCGTTTTTTAAAATTTCACGTTGCATTCGCGTTAGTTGACAACTCAACCAAATGTAAATCAAAACTAGACCTTGAACTGACGCCTGTGCCCAGTGGGGTGGCAGTACTGTTGATATTTAAACTAGGTTGCTACGCATCTCTCAAGCCATGTATGTTTGGATACCAGGTGCCTGCAATCTCTGTACAGGGCAGACTGGGAAAAAGGGGCAACCAACATACAGGGCAGATCAACAGGCGCAACCAACGGACAGGGTGGAGGGTAGCGAACTGACAACAACTTGCAGGCAGTAGGTTCCAAACAATGGCAGAAAAAATTATAGCCCCAATTTTTTTTGCCGGAAATTATACCACCACCCAAAATGGCACTTTGGAGACTAGAAGGGCAACGGGGCATGTGTTCTGTTAAGGTAGATCACTATCTGTGCACGTGCCTGCATGAAGTCATAACTTCTGTGTACCCTGAGTTAAGTGCTGAGGCCAAGACAGATAGACAAAGGTCTCCTTCAGTCAAAAGCCCTTGATATCAATACCAGCTGAGCTCAATAAGCGGAAAAAGACCTAGTCAGGAGGTTGCACTCAACAATCAATCTTAAAGAGAAAAAAAAACTGAGCCTAGAAATCAAATCAAAACAAGGCTTTCACTGATAATACCCGGGTAAAATGTCTACTTCTGAGCTAATGCCAACATGATTTTTTTTAACTTAACACCAATAACACAACAACCTCAAAACAATGAATTATTTACAATGATAAGACAATAAGTGAGAAACCAAACTAGCAACAACACGCTTTATAGCCATTAGTCAGTCCGTTAATGGCAGAGTCAGCAGGAGGGACACATAGACAACAGCTGGCCTGGCTTAGAAAGCAGATCTCCCTTCCCTTCAAAACAACTGCCTGAGAGTGAGCCAATGTCCAGGAAAGGGTTAAGAGTAGCAGCAGCAGCGTGGGAGACGTGTACACACACGCACGCACACACACAAGCAGCCTCCCTCCCATGACTCCACATCGGCTGCGAGTGCCAAGGGCGGAACCTTCCTACCCCCTCATCCCCCCCCCCACCCCCCCCCCACACACACACACCCCTCTTCCCTCCTCCCTGTGCTGATGGTTGGGGCCGTGGCCCGGCCGGCCGCAGGCTGTGGAATGTATGAGAGCCATGTGTCAAATCCCCAGACTGTGGGAAAGTGCTGCTCTCTACTGAACTCGGCTGCCTCCCCTCCCTCCCTCCCTCCCTCCTTCCTTCCCTCCTCCGCTCCCCCTCCCTCGTTCTCTCTCTCCATCTCCCCTGGCGTTCTCCCGGCGAGCGCCCTGCCCCGCTCCCGCCCTATGTGAGTGAGTCTTGTCTGTGTGTGTGTGTGTCTGTGTGTGTGCGCACACAGGAAGTCAGTGAAGGGCTGCTGCCAGCGGCGCGCCGCCTGGAACTACCACTTCCTGCAGACTGTTTCTATGCCAACAACCCCCCCCACACACACACACACACACCCCTCCTCCTCTACTCCTTGGCAGGAAAGGCCACGGTGCCTGAGGAAGAGAGAGGCTGCTCATGCCTATCTCGTTTCTCTCATTCGCTCCTCTTTCTTTCTCCGCCTCCCCCTTTCTCAGTTTTGCTCTCTTTCTCCTTTTCTGGCACTCTTGTTCTTCCTTTCTTCCCTCCCGCTCTCTCTCTCTAGCACAAACACTTAGATCCAGAATATATGTACAGAGTTTCTCTACTTTTAATGATTCACTACTGGAACTACAGTGTAGCGCAATACCCTGGATAGTGGCGGAAGCGGAGCAGGGTCAAGGAGGGGCATAAACAGAAGAATATCTCAGGGGCAGGATTTAAAGAATTGACTGCATACAGTGGTTTATGGTAGTCTTGTAAAGTTCACTTGGCTAAAGCCCAGCAGTTCGACAAAACAAAAATAAGCCTACTCGCCTACCAAAGTTTCAAAACACACAAACAGACACGTGTGTACACACACGCACACACATACACACGGACACAGTAACACACAATCACACACACACTCCCCTCCCCCACACACACAGGTGCGCCCCTGGCAGTTCAGACCCGCCAATGAAGAGGGATCCCTGCTGGGCTAGAGTGCTGAGAGGTTAGGCATGTGTCTTGCCTCTACGGCACACTCCCCCTTCCACCCCCACTCCTCATGACCTATTGACCCTTACTGTGCTGACCAGACAGAGATCAACAGATAGAGCGGGGCCGCGTCCCAAATGGCACTCTACCCCCTTGATAGCGGGCTCTGGACAGGCCTATGGGCCCTGGTCAAACGTGGTACACTACAGGGGATAGGGTGCCACTTGGGACCTAAGTTTCTCTCTTTACCTTTCACCTTGTTGTTTTCCTCCCACGGTCGCTTTCTCAACAGCGCTAAAAATAGTCCCCTCCCTCTGCACCTGCCTTGTGTCACCACAGCCACCCTCCCGCCGTAAAGCATGTCTGATGGACACACATACATACTGTATATATATACAGTACTTACACACAAGAACATACAGGCACACACGAACAGGCTCGTGTTCATAGAGGGATAGTTGCTATGAGTTATATTGAAACGGTATTCCAACTACAGTACAACTACATATTGTATTCTCATATCACAGTTAGATTTATCCAGCTAGTTTATTATTGGGTTTTGCTACGCTCAATTGTATCAGGTGTCAAAACTATGAAAACAGAATTCCATCGTTCCCAGACACGCACGCAAAGTACATGCACGCGTGCACACACACACACACACGCGTGCACACACACACACACACACACACACACACACACACACACACACATACACACACACGCACACACACACACACACACACACACACACACACACACACACACACACACACACACACACACACACACACACACACACACACACACACTCATACACACTCGCCATTGATAACATAAGCATGAGTAGTCCTCTGATATGTCTTGCAGCTGAACAAACGTACTGCAAATTGAGAAATCAAGACTAAACTGAATAAAACGAAGACGAAACTACACTATGAAACAAAGATAAATTAGATAAAGAATGATATTAAAAAGCTTTGGAGCACCTTAAATGACATTTTGGGCAACAAGGCTCCATCATTAATTGAAATCAGATGGCTTATCACAAAACCCACTGTTATCGTCAATTTACTTTAATGATTTTTTTTCCTTGGCAAAACTTAGGCATGACATGCCAGCAACACATGCTGACAATATGTCACGTTCTGACCTTAGTTCTGTTATTATATCTTTGTTTTAGTATGGTCAGGGCGTGAGTTGGGTGGGCAGTCTATGTTTGTTTTTCTATGTTGGTTTTTGAGTTCGGCCTAGTATGGTTCTCAATCAGAGGCAGCTGTCAATTGTTGTCCCTGATTGAGAATCATAATTAGATAGCCTGGGTTTCACTTTTGGGTTGTGGGTGTTTGTTTTCCGTGTGAGTGTTTGGTCCACACGGTACTGTTTTCGGTTTTGTATATTCACGTCATCGTTTGTTGTTTTGTTTGAGTGTTCTATTGTCTTTATTAAAAAACATTATGGACACTTACCACGCTGCGCATTGGTCCTCTGATCCTTCTCGCTACACAATACACAACCCTTACACAATACACATCCAAGTATAACCGATCAAATTATGAAAGTCAAAGATTGTAATTTTGAATTCCGTAAAGTGAGTGTGGAAGAGGTGAAAAAAATATGGTTGTCTATCAACAATGACAAGCCACCGGGGTCTGACAACTTTTTGAGGATAATAGCTAACGATATTGCCACTCCTATTTGCTATATCTTCAATCTAAGCCTACGAGAAAGTGTGTGCCCTCAGGCGTGGAGGGAAGCAAACGTAATTCCGCTACCCAAGAATCATAAAGGCCCCATTGCGGTCCCAAATAGTCGACCAATCAGCCTGTTATCAACTCTTAGTAAACTTTTGGGAAAAAAATGGTGTTTGACAACAAACTTTCAGCACACTTATTGGGAAGGACATTCAACAAGCACGGCACTTACAAAAATTACTGATGATTAGCTGAGAGAAAATTTATAAAAAGTTTGTGGGAGTTGTTTTGTTAGACTTCAGTGCGGCTTTTGACATTATTGATCATAATCTGCTTCTGGAAAAACATATGTGTTATGGCTTTACACTCCCTGCTATATGTGACTTGTTTCAGGAAACTAGGCGTATGTCGCGCTCCTACTTCACAGGAGAGGCATTTGAACGTAAACATACATTTTTTTTATCAAAATGCGTTTTTCTTTTAGCAGAAATGCTTTTTGGAACATGTAAACTTTCATGTGCCTCAATAACAAATTTGTATGCCATCTTTAAATACAAATAAAAGTGGTAAATTACGAGCCTAGTTGATTTAGCCACGGAAAAAGTCATGAACCTTCCCACTAGCCATGCTTGGCTGAGATAATAGATGGGCTGGACATGCCGAGGGATGAGTTCGGATTGGTCTGCCATGTAACACGCTTCTGTCAATAACAAAGGGCTGCTCAGTATGTGTAGGTAATCCTTTCTAACGCAGCCTTTTTTGAAAGATATCACAAATAACTGCAAATGTGTTGCTCTCTACTTTTTGAAGGACAGAGTTTTGAAATCAGTGGAATTCCCGGTGGTAGCAGAGTATGATAGCTAAGGAGATGGAGAAAATTCTGGCGTTTGATTACAAATATGCAGAGGGAGTCGAAAAGAGAACACACAGGAGGCTGTTGTATAAAACACCTGTCTCCAGACTACAAACTAACCATGGCAACCATGCAAATTAACCATGGCAACCATGGCATCCGTGACAGAGAGGGAGAAGCGGTCATCCGTGTATACGGGTAAGGGAGTCTAGCTAGCTACATTTTCAGATATTACACGTTTCTAATCTTGTCAGAAAGTAGTTTTCTTTGCAAGTTAGAGCGTACTGTTAGCTAGCTAGCTAACATTAGCTGGCTGGCTCTCTCGCTAATGTTATGTGTTGGATCTGTGTAGTAACATTATAGGTCTCTCAGAGCCATTTGCATTGCTAGTTATAGCCTAATGTTAGCTGTCTAGCTAACATTGAATCTAGTTGGTTAGCTACCTGCAGATTCACGCAGGGTAGTAATGTTAAGAGTTGGGATGATGGTTAATTGTTTAGCTAGCTACATGTCAAAATAAAATACTCCACTATGCAAGGTACCATTTCACTGTACCGTTTACACCTTCTGTATCCTGTGCATGTGACAAATAAATGTTGATTTTATTTAATATAGTGTTTGTTTACCAGAGATGGTAATGTAAAGAACAACATGACCTGCACCAAAGTCAAATTAGGACATAACGTTAGGCCAACGGGACAGTGTCCAAGTTCTAACATTTTCATGAAGAATGCCCTGCTTTTATTTTGTCATACTCACAACCACAAGCTATTTTCTGTAATTAGCTTGCCATTAACTTGTAATTAATGATCTTGTTGTGAGTTTATTTTCCTGTAATAATGAATACAAATGAGCTAAAGTTACAGCTACAGTCGGGCAAAAAAAAGTATTTAGTCAGCCACCAATTGTGCAAGTTCTCCCACTTAAAAAAATGAGAGAGGCCTGTAATTTTCATCATAGGTACACTTCAACTATGACAGACAAAATGAGAGAAAAAAAATCCAGAAAATCACATTGTAGGATTTTTAATGAATTTATTTGCAAGTTGGTGGAAAATAAGTATTTATTTTTAACTAAAAGCATTGTATTTGGGACAAATCATTCACTAAACCATAAACATACACTAAATCTTGAAATAAATTATGTGGAAATGTAGCAAGTTGAGGTGACTAAATTGCTTGGGGTAACCCTATATTGTATACTGTCATGGTCAAAATGTGTTGATACAACAGTAACTAAGATGGGGAGTCTGTCCATAATAAAACGCTGCACTGCCTTTTTAACAACACTCACTGTCAACAAGGCAGGTTCTACAGGCTCTAGTTTTGTCGTACCTGGACTACTGTTCACTTGTGTGGTCAAGTGCCACAAAGATTGACCTCGGAAAATTACAATTGGCTCAGAACAGGGCAGCACGGCTGGCCCTTAAATGCACACCAAGAGCTAACGTTAGCAACATGCATGGCACAAAATGGAGGAGTGATTGACTTCATCACCACTTGTTTTTGATAGAAGTGTTTTAAGTGTTGACTGCTTAAACTACTAGCACATAGCTCGGACACCCATGCACACCACACAAGACATGCTACCAGAGGTCTCTTCACAAGTCAAGAACAGAATAAGGGAGGTGCACAGTACTACGTAGAGCCATGGCTACGTCGAGCTCTATTCCACATCAGGTAACTGATGTAAGCAGTAGAATCGGAAAATAAAAATGGATAAAAATAAACCTTGTGGAACAGAGGTGACTGTGAAGAGACACACACACAGGCACAGACACGCGCTTACACCTACACGTGGATTTTGTATATACATCAATGAGGTCGCTCTTGCTGCTGGTGAGTCTCTGAGCCACCTCTACGCAGACGACACCATTCTGTATACTTCCGGCCCTTCTTTGGACACTGTGTTAACAACCCTCCAGGCAAGCTTCAATGCCATACAACTCTCCTTCCGTGGCCTCCAATTGCTCTTAAATACAAGTAAAACTAAATGCATGCTCTTCAACCGATCGCTACCTGCACCTAACCGCCTGTCCAACATCACTACTCTGGACGGCTCTGACTTAGAATACGTGGACAACTACAAATACTTAGGTGTCTGGTTAGACTGTAAACTCTCCTTCCAGACCCATATCAAACATCTCCAATCCAAAGTTAAATCTAGAATTGGCTTCCTATTTCGCAACAAAGCATCCTTCACTCATGCTGCCAAACATACCCTTGTAAAACTGACCATCCTACCAATCCTCGACTTTGGCGATGTCATTTACAAAATAGCCTCCAATACCCTACTCAACAAATTGGATGCAGTCTATCACAGTGCAATCCGTTTTGTCACCAAAGCCCCATATACTACCCACCATTGCGACCTGTACGCTCTCGTTGGCTGGCCCTCGCTTCATACACGTCGCCAAACCCACTGGCTCCATGTCATCTACAAGACCTTGCTAGGTTATCTCAGCTCGCTGGTCACCATAGCATCTCCCACCTGTAGCACACGCTCCAGCAGGTATATCTCTCTAGTCACCCCCAAAACCAATTCTTTCTTTGGCCACCTCTCCTTCCAGTTCTCTGCTGCCAATGACTGGAACGAACTACAAAAATCTCTGAAACTGGAAACACTTATCTCCCTCACTAGCTTTAAGCACCAACTGTCAGAGCAGCTCACAGATTACTGCACCTGTACATAGCCCACCTATAATTTAGCCCAAACAACTACCTCTTTCCCAACTGTATTTAATTTTAATTAATTTATTTATTTTGCTCCTTTGCACCTCATTATTTTTATTTCTACTTTGCACATTCTTCCATTGCAAAACTACCATTCCAGTGTTTTACTTGCTATATTGTATTTACTTTGCCACCATGGCCTTTTTTGCCTTTACCTCCCTTCTCACCTCATTTGCTCACATTGTATATAGACTTGTTTATACTGTATTATTGACTGTATGTTTGTTTTTACTCCATGTGTAACTCTGTGTCGTTGTATCTGTCGAACTGCTTTGCTTTATCTTGGCCAGGTCGCAATTGTAAATGAGAACTTGTTCTCAACTTGCCTACCTGGTTAAATAAAGGTAAAATAAAAAAAATAAAAAAATGGAAGATATGCGGTAGAATAGTAGTGGTAGAATAATAGTGGTAGTATAATAGTGGTAGAATAATAGTGATTATTATTATTTGACGCTGCTGGTCATCTATGAACATTTGAACATCTTGGCCATGTTCTGTTATAATCTCCACCCGGCACAGCCAGAAGAGAACTGGCCACCCCTCATAGCCTGGTTCCTCTCTAGGTTTCTTCCTAGGTTCCGGCCTTTCTAGGGAGTTTTTCCTAGCCACCGTGCTTCTACACCTGCATTGCTTGCTGTTTGGGGTTTCAAGCTGGGTTTCTGTATAGCGCTTTTTAAAAAAAAGTATTTATTTTATTTAACCTTTATTTAACCAGGTAGGCTAGTTGAGAACAAGTTCTCATTTACAACTGCGAACTGGCCAAGATAAAGCAAAGCAGTGCGACACAAACAACAACACAGAGTTACACATGGAATAAACAAACGTACAGTCAATAATACAACAGAGAAAGTCTATATGCAGTGTGTGCAAATGAGGTAGGATAAGGTGGGTGAGGCAATAAATAGGCCATAGTGGCAAAATTATTACACTATGGCAAATGAAACCTCTCTGGGATATGTGGGACGGTAGCGTCCCACTTGGCCAAAAGCCAGAGAAAATGCAGAGCACCCAATTCAAATAAATTCCTATAAAAATCAAACTTTCATGAAATCACACATGTAAGATACCAAATTAAAGCTACACGTGTTGTGAATCCAGCCAACAGATTTCAAAAAGGCGTTTCGGCGAAAGTAAACGATGCTATTATCTCAGGATAGCACCTCCGTAAACAAAAGAGAGAAAACATATTTCAACCCTGCAGGCACGACACAAAACGCAGAAATAAAAATAGAAATCATGCCTTTGACGAGCTTCTTCTGTTGGCACTCCAATATTTCCCATAAACATCACAAATGGTCCTTTCGTTCGATTCATTCCGTTCATATATATCGAAAATGTCTATTTATTTGGCGTGTTTGATCCAGAAAAACACAGGTTCCAACTTGCGCAACGTGACTACAAAATATCTCAAAATTTACCTGTAAACTTTGCCAAAACATTTCAAACTGCTTTTGTAATACAACTTTAGGTATTTTTTAAAGTAAATCATCGATAAAATTGAAGACGGGATGATCTGTGTTCAATACAGGAAGAAAACAAACAGACGCTAGCTTTCTGGTCATGCGTCTCTGTCAAACAGTACACATGAAGTGACCCTCGCTTTGAACAGGGCTACTTCTTCATTACACAAAGGAAAAACCTCAACCAATTTCAAAAACTGGTGACATCCAATGGAAGCAGTAGGAACTGCAAGAAGGTCCCTTAGAAATCTGGATTCCCAATGAAAAATCACTGAAAAGAGAGTGACCTCAAAAAAAAAATCTGAATGGTTTGTCCTCGGGGTTTCACCTGCTACATAAGTTCTGTTATACTCACAGACATGATTCAAACAGTTTTGGAAACGTCAGAGTGGTTTCTATCCAAATATACCAATAATATGCATATCTTATCTTCTGGGGATGAGTAGCAGGCAGTTGAATTTTGGCATGCTTTTCATCCATGCCCTATCCTAGATAAGTTATTAAACACTGGGTTGATAGATGTGCAGAAGATGAGTGTGCAGGTAGCGATACTGGGGTGCAAAGGAGCAAAATAAATAAAATAAATATCAATATGGTGATGAGGTAGTTGGATGGGCTATTTACAGATTGACTATGTACAGGTGCAGTGATCTGTGAGCTGCTCTGACAGCTGGTGCTTATTAAAGCTAGTGAGGGAGATATGAGTCTCCAGCTTCAGTGATTTTTGCAGTTCGTTCCAGTCATTGGCAGCAGAGAACTGGAAGGAAAGGTGGCCGAAGGAGGAATTGGCTTTGGGGGTGACCAGTGAAATATTCCTGCTGGAGTGCGTCCTGCGGGTGGGTGCTACTATGGTGACCAGTGAGCTGAGATAAGGTGGGGCTTTACCTAGCAATGACTTATAGATGACCTGGAGCCAGTGGGTTTGGCGAAGGATATGAAGCAAGGGCCAGCCAACGAGAGCATACAGGTCGCAGTGGTGGGTAGTATATGGGGCTTTGGATATAAAACAGATGGCACTGTGATAGACTGCATCCAATTTTCTGAGTAGAGTGTTAGAGGCTATTTTGTAAATGACATCGCCGAAGTAGGAATAGGAAGCCGATTCTAAATTTAATTTTGGATTGGAGATGCTTAATGTGAGTCTGGAAGGAGAGTTTACAATCTAACCAGACACCTAGGTATTTGTAATTGTCCGCATATTCTAAGTCAGAACTGTCCAGAGTAGTGATGATGGATGGGTGGGTAGGTGTGGTCAGCGATCGGTTGAAGAGCATGCATTTAATTTTGCTTGCATTTAAGAGCAGTTGGAGGCCACAGAAGGAGAGCTGTATGGCATTGAAGCTCGTCTGAAGGTTAGTTAACACAGTGTCCAAAGAAGGGCCAGAAGTATACAGAATGATGACGTCTGCGTAGAGGTGGATCAGAGAATCACCAGCAGCAAGAGCAACATCATTGATGTATACAGAGAAAAGAGTCGGACCGAGGATTGAACCCTGTGCAACACCCATAGGGACTGCCAGAGTTCCGGACAACAGGCCTTCCGATTTGACACACTGAACTCTGTCTGAGAAGTATTTCGTGAACCAGGCGAGGCAGTCATTTGAGAAACCAAGGCTGTTGAGTCTGCCGATAAGAATGTTGTGATTGACAGAATCGAAAGCCTTGGCCAGGTCGATGAATACAGCTGCACAGTATTGTCTCTTATCGATGGCGGTTATGATATTGTTTAGGACCTTGAGCGTGGCTGAGGTGCACCCATGACAAGCTCGGAAACCAGATTTTATAGCGGAGAAGGTACGGTGGGATTCGAAATGGTCGGTGATCTGTTTGTTAACTTGACTTTCGAAGATCTTAGAAAGGGAGGGTAGGATAGATGTAGGTCTGTAGCAGTTTGGGTCTAGAGTGTCTCCCCCTTTGAAGAGGGTGATGACAGCTTTCCAATCTTTGGGGATCTCTATGCGACATCGCCTGATGTAAAAAAGGGCTTCATAAATACATTTGATTGATTGATTGAATGATAGCAGAGTAGTGGCCTGAGGGAACACACTTAATGTGGTGTGAAAAGTGTTATGAAATGTAATGCCATGTAATATATTGAACTGTATATAACTGCCTTAATGTTTCTGGATCCCAGGAAGAGTAGATGCTGCCTTGGACGCAGCTAATGGGGATCCTTAACACATACAAATACAAATACAAGCTGGAGGAGAGGAGGAGAAGGGCTGCTTGTGTTTTCTTCACAACCTGACCCTGGGTCAGATCTGCTCAACCTCCAGGCCCAGATATCAGGCCCCTGGGCTCCATCAAACTGACTTGAGACCTGGAAAACATCAACACGCTGCACACCTCTCACATTACACTATGCTGCTTTGGCAGAGCACTGGTGATAAATCAAATCAAATTTAAATTCTTACATACTTCGTAAAAGCAACAGGTGTAGACTAACAGTGAAATTGTCCCGCCCTGATCTGTTTCACCTGTTCTTTTGCTTGGCTCCACCCCCTCGAGGTGTCGCCTATCTTCCCCATTATCCCCTGGGTACTTATACCTGTGTTTTCTGTCCGTCTGTGCCAGTTCGTCTTGTTTGTTCAAGTCAACCAGCGTTTTCTCTTAGCTCCTGCTATTCCCCAGTCTTTCTTTTTCTCGGCCTCCTGGATTTGACCCTTGCCTGTCATGACTCTGAGCCTGCCTGCCGTCCTGTGCCTTTGCCCCCACTCTGGATTACCGACCTATGCCTGACCTGAACTGTCGTTTGCCTGCCCATGTTGTCGCAAGAAACATTGTTACTTCAACACAGTCTGCACTTGGGTCATACCTGAAACCTGATGGAAATGCTTACTTACGGGAATGTGTTCCAAATGGCACCCTATTTCCTCAGCCAGGTCACCCGTGATACAAGTCAGTATTCAACGTCCATCCATGTCTGAGGACGTCGGGAGATGAAGTGGAAATCGGCCACTAGGGGCAACAGTGAGCGCTGTTACCTTTAAGTCGTTTTTGGTTTTTCTAGGGTGTTGTGGACGGGGATTGCGATATTATTGTTTTAAGTCTATCCCAAACCCTTACCTTAACCATCCGGAGTTCACTCCGAACCTTAAGAGTTTTGAGTTAATGCCTGAACTTAGGCCTAACCTTAAAAATGCTGAGTTAATGCCTAAACGAAACCTTAAGCGCTTTGAAATTTTACGTTGGATGAACGTCTAAATCTGACGTGAGACTGTGAGAGCTGATAGATTTCCTATATAGTGCACTACTTTTGACCAGGGCCCATAAGTCAGATGCTCTTATGCACAGGTTATATTGTGAGTCCCAAATGGCACCCTATTCCCTATACAGGGCACCGGTCAAACGTAGTACACTTTATAGGGAATAGGGTGTCATTTTGGACGCATTTATAGTCATAGCATGGTATAATGAGGTTTATTAACAAAAGTATGTGGGTATCATGAACAAAACACTCCACATGTAAGTAGCTCTACTGTTCATACGGGGATAGTTGCTATGCTAGGTTAAATTAAAATGGCATTCCAACTATATTACAACCACACATTGTATTATCACAATTCAATTTATCCAACTACTTTCTTATTGGGTTTGGCTATGTTCAATTGTATCAGGTGTCAAAACTTTGACAACAGAGTTCCATCTTTCGCAGACCCGCACGCAAACTACATACACACGTGTAGCCCCCCACCCCCCTTTGCTGGATGTGAGCCAGGCGCCAAGAGCGTCTCCCCAACCATGCCAGATCCCACTCCTGCCAGCCAAGAAAGCCCACAGCCATGCCATGAGAGAGAGAATGGAGACAAAGAGAAAGCAAGCAAGAGAGAGAGAGAGAGAAGAGAGAAGAGAGGGAGCGATAGAGGAGGATAGAGAGGGAGCGAAAGAGAGAGAGGGGGAGCGAAAGAGGGAGCTAAAGAGAGAGAGAGGGAACGAGAGAGGGAGTGAAAGAGAGAGAGGGAGCGAGAGAGAGAATGAGAGAGATGAGAGAGAGAAGAGAGGGAGCAATAGAGAGCAAGAGAGACATAGGTAGGTAGTGGTCAGGCATGGTTGGCATGGTCTGTGGCCCAGAATCATTACCATGTGTGGACATGGTCAGTGCCAACTGCCAAGGATGCGGTAGAGTGGTTATGGGAAGCAAACACTGGAGCCCTTCACTTTACTTTACCAACTGGAGCCTGACACACACACGCGCACGCTGCCACCACTGACACTGTGCTGCTGGGTGCAGCTTCAATCATCCAGAGACAGATTAAGTGGACTACTGCTTTACAGACACAGTGAGCACTGGTACGCTGGCATGCACTCTAGCCAGAGGTTGAATAAGCTTCCCTCTGTCCTGTCCAACATTCCCGTGGCACAGCCCTCTCCGGCGTTGCTGCTGGACCTTGTTAGTGTGCCAGCTCTCTGTTTCATTCCCACACTCCCATCAAGGGCCTGTAAGTAGGCCCAGGGAGAGGACAGCAGTAGGATTCCCCTTACACACACACACACACGGACGCATGCACATGCACGCCACACACACAGACATGCACGGACATACACAAATGCATATACACACACACACACACTCATTCTTAACCCTCTCAACCACCACTAACCAAGGATGAGAGGGATGAATTTCCATTCAGCCCTCTCTGACTCACTCCCTCTCTCATTCTCTCGTTCTTTCAATCCCTCTTTCCCTCTGTCTCTTGCTCTCACGCTCACTCTGTCTCTCGCACTTCTCCCTCCCTCCCTCCCTCCCTCCCTCCCTCCCTCCCTCCCTCCCTCCCTCCCTCCCTCCCTCCCTCCCTCCCTCCCTCCCTCCCTCCCTCCCTCTCTCTCTCTCTCTCTCCTCTCCCTCCCTCCCTCCCTCCCTCTCTCTCTCTCTCTCTTTCTCTCTATCTCTCTCCATCTCAAACAGTGTTGTTTAGGATGTCTCTATCATAAACCGTCACCTCTTATGCTGTCTTTACAGCAGCCAATCCCTTTTTTTTACTGTTAGTGGTTCATTCCCATGGTTAATGTGTTTCCTTAGAATGGGAGTTGTTTCCTTCTAACTCCACTCCCACCACTTTAGTTTGACATCCACTGATAAGCTAGTACACACACAGTCACAACCGACCGGTAGATGACCATGTACGGACAACAAACAGCACTGAGCGTGTCTAGGTGGCTTGGTGGCAGTAGGGGAACAATGAACTGCATAAAAGAAAATATATACTAACAGCTGCTGCACATTTATTGAAGTCGTCGATCGCAATAACTGTGCAGAGGTTAACTACCAGCCCCACAAAGCAGAGAGGATTGGTAGTGTGCGTGTTAACCCTCTTTCCAATCGTGTGCTGTAACATATTTTACCCTTGTTTCTCATGACTGGCAAAACATGTAAATGTTACGTATTACGGGAGACGGTGGCTGTGTGTCGCTGGTTATTTGGTTGTGTGTCGCTGGTTATTTGGTTGTGTGTCGCTGGTTATTTGTTTGTGTGTCGCTGGTTATTTGGTTGTGCGTCACTGGTTATTTGGTTGTGTCTCGCTGGTTATTTGGTTTGTCGCTGTGTGTCACTGGTTATTTGGTTGTGTGTCGCTGGTTATTTGGTTGTGCGTCACTGGTTATTTGTGTGTCACTGGTTATTTGTTTTGGTTGTTATTTGTTGTCGTCACTGGTTATTTGGTTGTGTGTCGCCGGTTATTTGGTTGTGCGTCACTGGTTATTTGTTGTTGTGCGTCACTGGTTATTTGGTTGTGTGTCACTGGTTATTTGGTTGTGCGTCACTGGTTATTTGGTTGTGTGTCACTGGTTATTTGGTTGTGTGTCGCCGGTTATTTGGTTGTGCGTCGCTGGTTATTTGGTTGTGTGTCACTGGTTATTTGGTTGTGTGTCACTGGTTATTTGGTTGTGTGTCACTGGTTATTTGGTTGTGCGTCACTGGTTATTTGGTTGTGCGTCACTGGTTATTTGGTTGTGCGTCGCTGGTTATTTGGTTGTGTGTCGCTGGTTATTTGGTTGTGTGTCACAGGTTATTTGGTTGTGTCTCGCTGGTTACATTTCGATTTGGGGGTGCATTTACACCTGGCATCTTCTGAATTTCAGACGGGGAACAGCGATTGGTCCATAGACTTGCCTGAGAGAGGCTTTCAAAGGAGGGGAGGTGTGGACTTATCTGCTACCAAAGAGGATCCGCCCTGGATCTGCCAACCGTACTAGTCCAGCATCAGCCCATCTTCCACCCAGAACCAAATCCTGTTGCTACGCAAGATCACACGAGATAACCAGCTCTCATGCGAGATTTGGTTCTGGGTTGCCAAAATTCTATATGACTGTAACTATTTATGTAGATATGATGAAGTAGCCTCTGTAACTTCTGTTGTCATGAGTTATGAATAATAACAATAATCATCCTCCAATGTGTAGCACCCACCTGGGTGATGCAATGCATGGTGGCCATTTTGCGGTAGAATGCTAACAAGGCTAACAACACAGCAGTTATCAAAATGAAGAGGTGAGGAGAGAATGGCATTTCAAGGACTTTTCACGTTGTTTATGAATACCTCTGGGGATAAAGCAGCGTTTAATTAAGCTGTAGGGGGCCTGTGAGGCCGCACAATTTACAACCTGAGAGCGCCTCAGTATCGTTAAACAGTAGTAAATAACGTGGAAAGCAGAGTTTGAACAACCTCGAACCTCCACCGAGCCACCCATTAATTGCCCATTAAATCATGACATCATATAAATAGTTGAAATATTTCTGCTTTAAAGTCCACATCAGAAGGAGCGCGGGGGTCCGTTGGGATCTGTGGAGGTCCGTGTGGCAAATAAAAGGGGTAAGTAATGTATGTGCGAGCTGAGCTCATCGTGGTTTAGTGAGGATGAGGTAAAGTAGCAGACAGAGTTATGGTGTTATGGTTAGCAAGCTGCCGCCGTGGTGCGAGGCTTTCAGAATAAGATGTAGTGCTGCAAAAACTATACATGTAAGTGTTCTGTGTTGGTGATAACTAACAGTCTTCACAGTCAACCTCAGCCACAGATCTGATTGCAGGCATTATTTGCCGCAAGCGCCCAATAACAAAATTGACTAGACGCGTATCCAAGGTAGCCAAGCTCCAAAGCTCTCTGCAGAATATTGCCAATTCTATCCCCCAGCAATTAAGAGGTTTGCCACATGCCTAAAGAGTAATGAAATCGTGGTTTGGTAAAAATACAGTGCCTAAAGAAAATATTCACGCCCCTTGACTTTTTCCACATTATGTTGTGTTAGAGCCTGAATTTAAAATTGATTCAATTTAGATTTTGTTTGATTGGCCGACACATAGTAACCCATAATGTCAAAGTGGAATTTTTTTTTTTAAATTCTTACAAATTAAGAAAATATGTAAAGCTGAAATGTCTTGAGTCAATAAGTATTCAACCCCTTTGTTATGTCAAGTCTAAATAAGTTCAGGAGTACAAATAAGTTTAACAAGTCACGTAATAAGTTGCATGGACTCACTCTGTGTGTAATAATAGTGTTTAACATGATATCTGAATGACTACTTCATCTCTGTATCCCACACATACAATTATCTGTGAGGTCCCTCAGTCGGTGAGTGAATTTCAAACACAGATTCAACCACAGAGACCAGGGAGGTTTTCCTATGGTTCGCAAAGGGCACCTATTGGTAAATGGGGATTTCACCATGAGAACAATGGTGACTTTAAAACAGTTACAGAGTTTAATGGCTGTGATAGGAGAGAAATGAGGATGGATCAACAGTATTGTAGTTACTACACAATACAAATATATAAACGTAACATGTAAAGTGTTGGTCCCGTGTTTCATGAGCTGAAATAAAAGATCCCAGACATTTTCCAGACGCACAAAAAGCTTATTTCTCTCAAATATTTTGCACAAATTTGTTTACATCCCTGTTAGTGAGCATTTCTACTTTGCCAAGATAATTTACCTGAAAGGTGTGGCATATAAAGAAGCTGATTAAACAGCATGATCGTTACACAGGTGCACCTTGTGCTGGGGACAATAAAATGCCACTCTAAAATGTATAGTTTTGTCACACAACACAATGTCACAGATGTCTCAAGTTTTGAGGGAGTGTGCAATTGGCATACTGACTGCAGGAATGTTCACCAGAGCTGTTGCCATAAAATTGAATGTTCAATTCTCGTTCTAGAGAACTTCGCAGTACGTCCAACCGGCCTCACAAGTGCAGACCACGTGTAACCACGCCAGCCCAGGACCTCCATATCTGGCTTCTTCACCTGCAGGATCGTCTGAGACCAACCACCCAGACAGCTGATGAAACTGTGGGTTTGTACAACCAAAGAATTTCTGCACAAACTGTCAGGGAGCTCATCTGTGTCCTCATCGTGCTCAGCAAGGTCTTGACCTGACTGCAGTTCGGTGTTGTAACTGACTTTAGTGGGTAAACACTCACCGTTGATGGCCACTGGCACGCTGGAGAAGTGTGCTCTTCCCAGATGAGTCCCGGTTTCAACTGTATATCAAATCAAATCTAATTTTATTGGTCACATATTGGTCACATGGTTAGCAGATGTTAATACGAGTGTAGCGAAAAGCTTGTGCTTCTAGTTCCGACCATGCAGTAATATCTAACAAGTAATCTAACCTAACAATTTCACAACAACTACCTTATACACACAAGTGTAAAGGAATGAATAAGAATATGTTCATAAAAATATATGAATGAGCGATGGCCGAACGGCATAGGCAAGATGCAGTAGATGGTATAGAGTACAAAATATACATATGAGATGAGTAATGTAGGGTATGTAAACATGATATAAAGTGGCATTGTTTGAAGTGGCTAGTGATACATTTATTACATCAATTTTTCCATTATTAAAGTGGCTAAAGATGAGTCCGTATGTGGCAGCAGCCACTCAGTGTTAGTCGTGGCTGTTTAACAGTCTGATGGTCTTGAGATAGAAGCTGTTTTTCAGTCTCTCGGTCCCCGCTCTGATGCACCTGTATTGACCTCGCCTTCTGGATGATAGCGGGGTGAACAGGCAGAGGCTCGGGTGGTTGTTGTCCTTGATGGTCTTTCTGGCCTTCCTGTGACATCGGGTGGTGTCGGTGTCCTGAAGGGGAGGTAGTTTGCCCCCGGTGATGCGTGGTGCAGACCTCACTACCCTCTGGAGAGCCTTGCGGTTGTGGGCGGAGCAGTCGCCATACCAGGTGGTGATACAGCCCGACAGGATGCTCTCGATTGTGCATCTGTAAAAGTTTGTGAGTGTTTTTGGTGGGCAGAATGCAGACAGCGTGTATGGCGTCGTGTCGGCGAGTGGTTTGCTGATGTCAACATTGTGAACAGAGGAGGTGGGGTTATGGTATGGGCAGGCATAAGCTACGGACAACGAACACAATTGCATTTTATCAATGGCAATTTAAATGCACAGAGATACCGCAAAGAGATCCTGAGGCCCATTGTCATGCCATTCATCCGTCGCCGTCATCTCATGTTTCAGCACGAAGATGCACGGCCCCATGTCACAAGGATCTGTACACAGTTCCTGGAAGCTGAAAATGTCCCAGTTCTTCCATGGCCTGCATACTCACCAGACATGTCACCCATTGAGCATGTTTGGGATGCTTTAGATCGACGTGTACGACAGTGTGTTTCAGTTCCCACTAATATCCAGCAACTTCACACAGCCATTGAAAAGGAGTGGAACAACATTCCACAGGCCACAATCAACAGCCTGATCTACTCTATGCGAAGGAGATGTGTCATGCAGCATGAGGCAAATGGTGGTCACAGCAGATACTGACCTTGTTCTGATCCCCACCCATTTTTGAAGGTATACGTGATCAACAGATGCATATCTGTATTCCCAGCAATGTGAAATCCGTAGATTAGGTTGTAATGAATTAATTTAATTTGACTGATTTCCTTCTATGAATTGTAACACAGTAAAATCTTTGAAATTGTCGCATGTTTCATTTAGAATTTTGATCAGTGTACTTGAAAATCTACGGTAAAGACCTGAAAATGGTTGAAAATGATCAACAACCAACTTGACAGAGGTTGAAGAAATTGCAAAGAATAATGGTCAAATGTTGCACAATCCAAGTGTGGAAAGCTCTTAGAGACTTACTCAGACAGACTCGGAGCTGTAATCATATTCGCCAAATGAGATATTTCTCTATTTCATTTTCAGGAAATTTGCAAACATTTCTAAAAATGTTGTCATTATGGGGTATTGTGTTTAGATGGGTGAGAAAATAATGTGTATTTCATATTTTTTTTAAATTCAGGCTGTAACCCAACAAAATGCAGAATAAGGGGGTGTGAATACTTTCTGAAGGCACAGTAAATAAAATACATTGATAGGGGGAGGAGTGGGTTGAAACGACAGGGGCAGAGGAAAGAGGGGAAAAAGAGGGGCGAGAGAGAGAGAGAGAGAGAGAGAGAGAGAGAGAGAGAGAGAAGAACGAGACCCCCGCCCCGCGGCAAGGACCTCAGAATGACAGCAGGACATATGCCCAAGGCCGTGAGCAGAGCAACAGGCCCAACCCCCACGGTTACACCCACCCAAGCCCCATCCTGTGACCTAAGAGTTATGTATCAGATGCTCAACATGCTCTGCTCACACCTACTGTGGTGGTCCTGGCCTAAACCACACAAAAACAACACGAGACACAAAGCTTTTACCATCTCATCCTGGAATATAACAAGGTCTGAGGTCGTCTGCCTTTGGCCTACAGAGCAGGAACCCAGATTTCATCAAAGAAATTGGAAATACAGGCATTGTCATCTGACAAGAAACATGGTATAGAGGAAATGGACCCACTGGTTGCCCTCTAGGTTACAGAGAGCTGGTAGTCCCATCCACCAAACTACCAGGTGTGAAACATGGAAGAGACTCAGGGAGTATGCTAATTTGGTATAGAGCAGACCTAACCCACTCTATTAAATTAGACAAAACAGGAACATTTTTACATCTGGCTGGAAATTAATAAGGAAATTATCTCAACAGAGAGAAATGTCCTCATGTGTGCTACCTATATCCCCCCCATAGAATCCGTGCTTCTACATCTGCATTGCTTGCTGGTTGGGGTTTTAGGCTGTGTTTCTGTATAAGCACTTTGTGACGTCTGCTGACGTAAAAAGGGATTGATATATACATTTGATTGACTGAATTTGATCTATACTTTAACGATGACATCATCTCCATCCTAGAGGGGGAGATCAACAATTTCCGGTCCCAGGGACATGTACTAGTCTGCGGCGACCTAAAAGCCAGAACTGGACAAGAACCTGACACCCTCAGCACACAGGGGGACAAACACCTGCCTGGAGGGGAGAGCATTCCCTCCATCTAGACACAAGTACGACAACATAACCAACAAAAATGGGTCACAACTCCTGTAGCTCTGTCGGAGGCTGGGTATGTACATAATCAATGGTAGGCTTCGAGGGAACTCCTATGGTAGGTACACCTATGGCTCATCTCATGGCAGTAGTACTGTAGACGACTGACCTTTGACCTCAACCCAGAGTCTGTTAGAGTGTTTCACAGTCAGTCCACTGACACACCTATCAGATCACAGCAAAATCGCACTCTACTTGAACAGAGCAATGGTCAATCATGTGGCATCAAAGCAAAGGAACTGAGTAATATTAAGAAATGCTATAGATGGAAGGAAAGTAGTGTAAAAAACTATTAGGCAACAAAAAATGTAATCCCTCCTAAACAATTTCCTGGACAAAATATTTCACTGTAATAGTGAAGGTGTAAAGTTGGCAGTCGAAAACCTAAACAATACATTTGACCCCTCAGCTTCCCTATCAAATCTAAACATTTCAAGCAGACAACCTAAGAAAATTAACAGCGATGACAAACGGTTTGATGAAGAATGCAAGAACATAAGAAATTAATTGAGAAACCTATCCAACCAAAAACATAGAGACCCAGAAAACTCTAGCCTACGCCTTCACTATAATGAATCACTAAAACAATACAGAAATATACTACGGAAAAAGAGGGAACAGCACATCAGAAATCAGCTCAATGTAATTGAAGAATCTATAGAATCGAACCACTTCTGGGAAAATTGGAAAACTCTAAACAAACAACAACACAAACAGTCCATAATGGAGATGTGGCTCAATAACAAAGAACAAACAGCAAAAACATATACATGATCAAATACAAATCTTAGAATCAACCATTAACCCTTTCATGCGTGAGTTCCAAATATCCCTAAAGGTCGCCCCCAGCGTGAGTTTTTTAATGCGCGCGATGTTAGAACGTTCGCTCCATTCCAGAATGTGATTGTTACGCAACAGTACATTTAGTCCGCGCTGCCCTCAAACCAAGGCACGCAGCCTGTTTTTATTTACAGGCTGTTTTTAACTTGTCAATTTCAAATGATTTTCTAACAAGTTTTAAATTTTCTAACAACAGTTTGAATTGAGGTGTGTTCCACCTCATTCATTCACATAAAAGTAGTCATTTTTACTTTTGCAGACTTTTTTTAAACTTCCTGACTCGAACAAAATTCCCCAAACACTTCCCAATTGTTTGTGCAGTTCAAGTCTGCAGACATTTGCTCATCTCCCGTCCTGCACACAAGTGTTCACATTTGCCGTCTGTTGCCTGCATCGCAGTCATAGTTGTTTTCGTTACCAATAATAACTTTGGAAATGTGTGTGTTTCTATCAAAGTAAGTGCCTTATTACGTTATAATGTCGGTTATGTTGTTTCTACTGTAGCTCACTGTGTGCATGGAGCATAATATACACTGCTCAAAAAAATGAAGGGAACACTAAAATAACACATCCTAGATCTGAATGAATGAAATATTCTTCTGAAATACTTTTTTCTTTACATAATTGAATGTGCTGACAACAAAATCACACAACAATTATCAATGGAAATCAAATTTATCAACCCATGGAGGTCTGGATTTGGAGTCACACTCAAAATTAAAGTGGAAAACCACATTACAGGCTGATCCAACTTCGATGTAATGTCCTTAAAACAAGTCAAAATGAGGCTCAGCAGTGTGTGTGGCCTCCACGTGCCTGTATGACCTCCCTACAACGCCTGGGCATGCTCCTGATGAGGTGGCGGATGGTCTCCTGAGGGATCTCCTCCCAGACCTGGAATAAAGCATCCGCCAAATCCTGGACAGTCTGTGGTGCAACGTGACGTTGGTGGATGGAGCGAGACATGATGTCCCAGATGTGCTCAATAGGATTCAGGTCTGGGGAACGGGCCGGCCAGTCCATAGCATCAATGCCTTCCTCTTGCAGGATCTGCTGACACACTCCAGCCACATGAGGTCTAGCATTGTCTTGCATTAGGAGGAACCCAGGGCCAACCGCACCAGCATATGGTCTCACAAGGGGTCTGAGGATCTCATCTCGGTACCTAATGGCAGTCAGGCTACCTCTGGCGAGCACATGGAGGGCTGTGCGGCCCCCCAAAGAAATGCCACCCCACACCATGACTGACCCACCGCCAAACCGGTCATGCTGGAGGATGTTGCAGGCAGCAGAACGTTCTCCACGGCGTCTCCAGACTGTCACGTCTGTCACATGTGCTCAGTGTGAACCTGCTTTCATCTGTGAAGAGCACAGGGCACCAGTGGCGAATTTGCCAATCTTGGTGTTCTCTGGCAAAGGAAAAATGTCCTGCACGGTGTTGGGCTATAAGCACAACCCCCACCTGTGGACGTCGGGCCCTCATACCACCCTCATGGAGTCTGTTTCTGACCGTTTGGGCAGACACATGCAAATTTGTGGCCTGCTGGAGGTCATTTTGCAGGGCTCTGGCAGTGCTCCTCCTGCTCCTCCTTGCACAAAGGTGGAGGTAGCGGTCCTGCTGCTGGGTTGTTGCCCTCCTACGGCCTCCTCCACGTCTCCTGATGTACTGGCCTGTCTCCTGGTAGCGCCTCCATGCTCTGGACACTACGCTGACAGACACAGCAAACCTTCTTGCCACAGCATTGATGTGCCATCCTGGATGAGCTGCACTACCTGAGCCACTTGTGTGGGTTGTAGACTCCGTCTCATGCTACCACTAGAGTGAAAGCACCGCCAGCATTCAAAAGTGACCAAAACATCAGCCAGGAAGCATAGGAACTGAGAAGTGGTCTGTGGTCCCCACCTGCAGAACCACTCCTTTATTGGGGGTGTCTTGCTAATTGCCTATAATTGCCACCTGTTGTCTATTCCATTTGCACAACAGCATGTGAAATTTATTGTCAATCAGTGTTGCTTCCTAAGTGGACAGTTTGATTTCACAGAAGTGTGATTGACTTGGAGTTACATTGTGTTGTTTAAGTGTTCCCTTAATTTTTTGGAGCAGTGTATTTGTGCATGTCGTGTTATGTCGTTTGTACTGTAGCATAATATTTGTGTATATTCCTGACACGCGATGTAACATTACTCATTTCATAACCTTTATGGTGTTATACTCGATGCTTATGCAGCTAGCTACATTCTTCTATTAGCTCTGTAAAAAATATGCTAATTGCGTCAGAGAAGTATTGGCTTGTTGCATTTTGAAGCTACCCTGGAGAAATATCTTCTTTATACCACTTGGTCATTTTCTGAGTGCATTCCACAAAGCTGTCATCATGTCCGCCTTATCCACTGTCCCCATTTTGAGGATATAGTCAAGCACACAGTCTGGTTTGATTTTTCTCTCTCCCGTCAGGTGGTCCACCTTCCCTGTGGGTGACATGGTTGCTGTATGGGCAGTGGAGAGGACATGGATGTCTCGTTTGTCATGCCACTTTACTGCCAGCGGTTGACATTTCTTATTTTGTATAACGGGTTATTTAGGATGGCAGTAGCATTGTTGATGAAATGCAGTCATCGCAGCAGAACTAGGAAGCAGTCTTGGGAAAAGAGGGTTGTAAAAGAAGGGAGTTGCAAACATAGGATCTGTGCTCCAGTATTCTCTTAGGGAGTTCTTTTTTACGATCCCCATGAGAAGGACTGTCACCAGGAAGGTATACTACTTCACTAATTGTAGTTGTCCCCCCCACTCCTGGCTCTCTCTTCTCCTGTAGCTCCAAGGCATAGCGATTGGTCTCTGCTATGTCTCCCAGCAGCTCCTCTGTCAGAAACAACTTGAAGCACTCTGCCTCAGATGGAAATGGCAAGAGGCATTGCACTTCAGACTGGGACTCATCAAAGCAAACAGCAGGGCCAGAAGGGGTGAAATGGCTGGCAGTCTTCCAGCTACCACAGAACTCCTGTACTTCATCCAGTGTCAGTCTGCCTTCATCACCACCAGCATCTTCAAAGGGAACAGGGACTTTGTCAGTGGACAAGGGGTCTTCAGATTCAGGGTTCTCAATGGCTGGGGGGCAGCTCCTCACTGTCACTGTCAGAATCTGATTCCTGACTTAGACTCATTGTCAGAATTTTAAAAAATCTCCATAATTTCCGCATTTGTGAGTTGTCTCCTTTTGAAAGAAATGCTACAGCTTAGCTCACAAGCTACATACATAAACAACAACACTGAATGACTTAGAGTGGGAGTGAGAGGTTACATTATTGACTGCCTGCAAGCTCCATTTGTATCAATGGATCACTATCAGAAAATGTTTATATTGATATATATTGATATATTTACTGTTTTATTCACATGTTTTTCAAGTATTTGTGATAAATCCTGCATTCCGATTCTTGCATAGATTGTAATGGACACAAATTATGTGTGTTTTTGAAGGTTGTACTGATTATGATGCGCTAAGCTAATTCCAGCTATGTGTGGAGCCATGTTTGTTGACACACAATGCATTCTGGGTTTCACGTAATTGTCTGTCAGACCAAAGGTGCTATAACAAAATGAGGTGAGTAAAGGTTCACTCATTTTTTCAGGAACTGAATGGTGGGATATGAATGATGGTAGACGACACACCCCTTCAACATGACTACTATAAACAGACCAAACTCATCTTCTCTTCTCTTATCTTTGGATTCTGTGAGGGAAAAAAGCATGGTGGCGCGCTGAAACTAATCATCGTTGGATTACTTTTGATTTCTAGAAAGTGTTTTACTCAATTATTTCGATCAATGGTGAGCTCACCCGTTATGTGATTAATTATAAATAGTAATTGCTATTAGCTAATTCATATTGTAGCTTCTGTCAGCCGAGAGTTATAAAATATGACCACTTGTGTTGCGTCAATCTTTCCTCAGTTAGCACTAGGGCAAATGTAGCCTACATTTTTTACGGTTTGGATGATTATGTTATGCTATAGATATTTCTGTGAATATCTGAACATTGCATCCAAAAATAAACTGCTCGCATTCTGGACATAACTTTGTGATAATCAGATTTATACGTTCATATGAATGATACGAATATTCCACCCTGAACCCATATGTATGAAATTGTTTAAGAATCATGATGAAATTGATTAGAATCATGTGATTATTGGAATGATGAAATTGATTAGAATCATGTGATTATTGGAATGATGTGTGTGGTTTTAGTCAGCAGAATTATATATCCGTGTGTGTAGTTTATGTCTATTATGGTATCTTAAAACCAGACTGTCTGAGCAAGATTCGGTGCCGACCTTGGCTGGGGCCACTGAGAGTGCTTCCCAGGGTCTCCCTATCTTGAGGGAGGATGGGGAGTAAGTCTCACGGATTCCCCCCATCTTTGTCGGCTGGGTAGCAGGACATTGGGTGCTAATGTTAGTGTGAATGTGTGTGCGTGAGACGCCAGTATAAAATGAATGGTTTTGTACAACTAACCAGCGCTCTCGTGAATAAACCTTTTTGACTACTTTAGCTGGGCCTCCGTCTGTTTCATTCGACCAGTATCTTACAAATTTCAGGTCGCAGACTGAGTAGGGTAATTGAATTGGGTTATGAACCTTAATTCTCCTAACACTTTGTAAGGACTGTGTTTGTGTAAATAATTCATGAAAAAAAAGTGTGGCCAGCTCTTGCTGATCGTTGCGTCATTCGAAACTGGCCATTCTAAATAAGCGTTCTAATCACACGGGTGTGATCATACGCTTCAGGGACCACTGTAGAACAATCACACCCCTGTGATGGTATGTGTGAAAGGGTTAAAGACTACCAGAATCCACTGGATTCTCCAATTACATTGTATGAACTACAGGACAAAATACAAACCCTCCAACCCAAAATTGCCTGTGGGGACGATGGAATCCTATAATGAAATGTTAAAATATACAGACCACAAATTCCAATTGGGTATACTTAAACTCTTTAACATCATCCTCAGCTCTGGCATATTCCCCAATATTTGGAACCAAGGACTGATCACCCCAATCCACAAAAGTGGAGACAAATTTGACCCCAATATCTACTGTGGGATATGTGTCAACTGCAATCTTGGGAAAATCCTCTGCATTATCCTTAACAGCAGACTCGTACATTTCCTCAGTGAAAACAATGTACTGAGAAAATGTCAAATTGGCTTTTTACCAAATGACCATACGACAGACCCTGTATTCACCACGCACAAACAAACTTAAACAGAGGCAAAGTCTTCTCATGCTTTGTTGATTTCAAAAAAGGTTTCGACTCATTTTGGCCTGAGGGCCTGCTATACAAATTGATGGAAAGCTGTGTTGGGGTAAAAACATACAACATTATAAAATCCATGTACACAAACAACAAGTGTCACAGTAAAATGGGAAAAAAATACACATTTCTTTCCACGGGGCCCGGGGTGAGACAGGGATGCAGCTTAAGCCCCACCTCCTTCAACAAATACATCAACGAATTGGCGGGTGCACTTGAACAGTCTGCAGCACGCACCCCCACACTACTAGAATCTGAAGTCAAATGTCTACTGTTTTCTGATAATCTGGTGTTTCTATCCCCAGCCAAGGAGGGCCCACAGCAGCACCTAGATCTTCTGCACAGATTCTGTCAGACCTGGGCCCTGACAGTTAATCTCAGTAAAACAAAAATTATGGTGTTCCAAAAAAGGTCCAGTAGCCAGGACCACAAACACAAATTCCATCTAGACACCGTTGCCATAGAGCACACAAAAATGGAACGTACCTTTGGCCTAAACATCAGCGCCACAGGTAACTTCCACAAAGCAGTGAACGATCTGAGAGACAAGGCAATGGCCTTCTATGGCATCAAAAGGAACGTCAAATTTGACATACCAATTAGGATCTGGCTAAAAAGACTGGAATCAGTTATAGAAACCATTGCCCTTTATGGTTTTGAGGTCTGGGGTCTGCTCACCAAACAAGAATTCACAAAATGCAGATTATACATGCAGAATTCTGCAAAAACGATTCTCTGTGTACAACGTAAAACACCAAATAATGCATGCAGAGCAGAATTAGGCCGATACCCACTAATGATCAAAATCCATAAAAAGAGACGTTCAATTCTATAACCATCTAAAAGGAAGCAATTCCAAAACCTTTCATAAAAAAACCATCACCTACAGAGAAAAGAGCCCCCTAAGCATGCTGGTCCTATTCACAAACACAAACAGACCCCACTGAGCCCCAGGACAGCAGCACAATTAGACCCAACCAAATCATGAGAAAACAAAAAGATAATTACTTGACACATTGGAAAGAATTTACAAAAAACAGAGCAAACTAGAATGCTATTTGGCCCTAAACAGAGAGTACACAGCGGCAGAATACGTGACCACTGTGACTGACCCAAAATGAAGGAACTCTTTGACTATGTACAGACTCGGTGAGCATAGCCTTGCTATTGAGAAAGGCAACCGAAGGCAGACCTGACTCTCAAGAGATGACAGGCCATGTGCACACTGTCCACAAAATGAAGTGGAAACTGAGCTGCACTTCCTAACCTCCTGCCAAAGTATGACCATATTAGAAACACACATTTCCCTCAGATTACACAGACCAACAAAGAATTCAAAAACAAATCCAATTTTGATAAACTTCCATATCTATTGTGTGTAACACCACAGTGTGCCATCACAGCAGCAAGATTTGTGACCTTTTGCCACAAGAAAGGAGCAACCATTTGAAGAACAAACACCATAGTAAATACAACCTATATTTATGTTTATTTATTTTCTCCTTTGTACTTTAACTATTTGCACATCATTACAACACTGTATATAGACATACTATGACATTTGAAATGTCTTTATTCTTTTGGAACTTTTATGAGTGTAATGTTTGCTGGTCATTTTTTTATTGTTTATTTCACTTGTGTTTATGATCTATTTCACTTGCTTTGGCATTGTTAACATATGTTTCCCATGCCAATAAACAGCGGTGTAAAGTACTTAAAAATACTTTTAAGTAGTACTTCAGTACTTTTTGGCGGTCTCTGTAGTTTACTTTACTATTACATTTGGTTATCTCATGTGTAACTCTGTGTTGTTGTTTTTGTCGCACTGCTTTACTTTATCTTGGCCAGCTCGCAGTTGTAAATGAGAACTTGTTCTCAACTGGCCTACCTGGTTAAATAAAGGTGAAATAAATAAATTAAAATACTTTAGTATTAATATTTTTGATTACTTTTACTTTTACTCCACTACATTCCTAAAGATTCATTTTTACTTTTTATTCCTAACATTTTCCCTGACACCCAAAAGTACTCATTACATTTTGAATACTGAGCAGGACAGGAACATTGTCTAATTCACACACTTATCAAGAGAACATCCCTGGTCATCCCTGCTGCCTCCGATCTGGTGGACTCATTAAACACAAATTCTTTGTTTGTAAATTATGTCTGAGTGTTTAACTGTGCCCCGGGCTATCCGTAAATAAAATAAAAAATACAATTGTGTCATCTGGTTTGCTTAATATAAGGAATTTTAAATGATTTATGCTTTTACTTTTGATATTTAAGTTAATTTAAAACCAAATACGTTTAGACTTTTACTCAAGTAGTATTTTACTAGGTGTCTTTTACTTTTACTTGAGTCATTTTATTTTAAACAATTTTTACTTTTACTCGAGTATAAAAATGTTTCCACCGCTGCCAATAAAAGCCCCTTAAAATGCAAATGTAAATTGAATTGAGAAGAGAGAGATAGTGAGGGAGAGAGTGAGAGAGAGAGAGAGAGAGAGAGAGAGAGAGAGAGAGAGAGAGAGAAAATAAATAAAAGAGAGAGTGTGAAAGAGAGAGAGAGACCGAGAGGAGGGGCCTTTGTTGTACCCTGTGATCTGCCGCTGTGCTTTATGGCACGCTCTAGATCGCTATCAGTGTGGGAAAGACTGAGAGAACAGGACAGGGGCCGGGGCGTGTGTGTGTGTGTGTGTGTGTGTGTGTGAGTGTGTGTGTGTGTATGTGTGTGTGTGTGTGTGTGTCAGCTTGTCTGCCACTGGAGCAATCAGAGCGCCTGCGATGGCTGATAACGACTATAAACAAGTATAGCCAACAGCAGGCAGGCAGGTTCACCCACTGAACTTTGACCCCCCCCCACAAACACACGCACACAGACACACACACACAGCAAAACGCATGTGTACTTTACATACAACAGTAAACCTACAGTAGGCTATGAACAACATAGTCTTTGCCTCAATAATAAGTGCTGCCTTTCCCTTGGTTGTAATCAGATAATTATAGAGCACTGCAGCAATTGAGTGACCGACACAACAATCCACGAACAAATGCTGTACAAATATACAGTATATCGCACAACCAAAATGTTAAATGGAACAATACAGCACGCTTGCACTGCTTCTTGACTGAATTCCAACCATTTGATGTTCATTATGAGCATCTACCTCCATATATCAGCGATGCACAGTTCCAGCCCTCAAGCACTGTCGTGTTATCCTAATTTTTTAATCAGTGACTCACTTAGAACTGAAAAACCTGGTGTGTGCACTCCCTGACCAATTAGTGACGTTTATTACATGTATTAATCAATTAAGCGCCAGGGGGAAAACAACACTTATCCTGGACTGTTGCCCTTAAGGACAACACCCTGCACTATATCATGAAATTAAATATGAACACAGTAACTCCAAGACTGTACTGTAACTCCAAGACTGTACGGTACTGAGGCTAATGAAAATGAGAATAAATGTGAGTTATTGTTGAGTCCTGGGTTTGGGGGTTAATGGATATTTTATGTGTGTGTGTCTCATCTCCCTGTTGACTGTGGAAGTGGCTCCTGATTACCCGCCTTGGGCCAGGTCTCCTCCCTGAGGACCACGGGGCCATGACCTGGTTGGCTGGCTGGCTGTTTAAACACACACATGCATGCAGACAGGCATACATACAGACAGGCAGGCATACAGACAGGCAGGCAGGCATACAGACAGGCGGGCGGGCATACAGACAGGCAGGCATACAGACCGGCAGGCAGGCATACAGACATGCAGGCAGGTATACATACAGACAGGCAGGCATACAGACAGGCAGGCAGGCATACAGACATGCAGGCAGGCATACAGACAGGCGGGCGGGCATACGGACAGGCGGGCAGGCAGGCAGGCAGGCAGGCATATAGACAGGCAGGCAGGTACAGTACACACTAGAGGTCAAGTTTCAAGTTTCAAGTTTTCAAAACAATCGGAAATCGGTAAGTCAGTTAAGAACACATTCTTATTTTCAATGAGAGCCTAAGAACGGTGGGTTAACTGCCTTGTTAAGGGGCAGAATGACAGATTTTTACCTTGTCAGCTCAGGGATTCAATCTTGCAACCTTACGGTTAACTAGTCCAACGCTCTACCACCTGCCTCACGAGGAGCCAGCCTGTTATGCGAATGCAGTAAGAAGCCAAGGTAAGTTGCTAGCTAGCATTCAACTTAATCAATCATAATCACCAGTTAGAACTACACATCCTTGATGATATTACTAGTTTATCTAGCATGTCCTGTGTTGAATATAATCGATGCGGTGCGCATTCGCAAAAAAGGACTGTCATTGCTCCCACGTGTACCTAACCATAAACATCAATGCCTTTCTTAAAATCAATACACAGAAGTATATATTTTTAAACCTGCATATTTAGCTAAAAGAAAGGTAAGCAGGCAATATTAACCAGGTGAAATTGTGTCACTTCTCTTGCGTTCATTGCACGCAGAGTCAGGGTATATGCAACAGTTTGGGCCGCCTGGCTAATTGAGAACTAATTTGCCAGAATTTTATGTAATTATGACATAACATTGAAGGTTGTGCAATGTAACAGGAATATTTAGACTTAGGGATGCCACCCGTTAGATAAAATACGGAACGGTTCTGTATTTCACTGAAAGAATAAACGTCTTGTTTTCGAAATTATAGTTTCCGGATTCTACCATAATAGTGACCTAAGGCTCGTATTTCTGTGTGTGTTATTATGTTATAATTAAGTCTATGATTTGATAGAGCAGTCTGACTGAGCGATGGTAGGCACCAGCAGGCTCGTAAGCATTCATTCAAACAGCTCTTTCGTGCGTTTTGCCAGCAGCTCTTCGCAATGCTTCAAGCATTGCGCTGTTTATGACTTCAAGCCTATCAACTCCCGAGATTAGGCTGGTATAACCGATGTGAAATGGGGGTGCGCGCTAATAGCGTTTCAAACGTCACTCATTCTGAGACTTGGAGTAGTTGTTCCCCTTGCTCTGCATGGATAACGCTGCTTCGAGGGTGGCTGTTGTCGATGTGTTCCTGGTTCGAGCCCAGGTAGCGGGGAGGAGAGGGATGGAAGCTATACTGTTACACTGGCAACACTAAAGTGCCTATAAGAACATCCAATAGTCAAAGGTATATGAAATACAAATGGTATAGAGAAAAATAGTCCTATAATTCCTATAATAACTACAACCTGAAACTTCCTACCTGGGAATATTGAAGACTCATGTTAAAAGGAACCACCAGCTTTCATATGTTCTCATGTTCTGAGCAAGGAACTTAAACGTTAGCTTTCTTACATGGCACATATTGCACTTTTACTTTCTTCCCCAACACTTTGTTTTTGCATTATGTAAACCAAATTGAACATGTTTCATTATTTATTGGAGGCTAAATTGATTTTATTGATGGATTATATCAAGTTAAAACAAGTGTTCATTCAGAATTGTTGTAATTGTCATTATTACAAATACATTTTTTTTAAATCGTCCGATTAATCGGTATCGCCTTTTTTTTTTGGCCCTCCAATAATCGGCAGCGGTATCGGCGTTGAAAAATTATAATCAGTCGACCTCTAGTACACACACACCACTATACCTAACCAACTCTCCCTTCTCCATCCTTCTGTAGCTCTCCCTCAATGTATCCCCCTGCCCCTTCAACGCTCATCATCAATTCATAAACTTACCATCCCTCTCTCCCTCACTTCTTCCTCCCTCCATTCTTCTCTTCATGCTCCCTTCATAAAGCAGCATTGTGGCGGTTGCTGCAGGTGAGAGGTTGTTAGATCCATCAGACTGCTCTGCTCTTGGTGCCTCGCACAGATGACATCACCCCCCCCCCAGACACACTCCCCTTCGCTGTTCTCGCTGCCCGGCTGTCCAGGTGAGTCACAATGGCCCTGATGGAGTGTGTGTCTCGTCAGAGTCTGGCGTCTGGGTGTGTGTGTCTCCAGAACCGGACACCACACACACACAAACACGCACTGTGTGTACACACTGCATGCGCATTTGGAGCTTGAGTGTGTGTCTGGTGGCGTCAAGGGGATGGCGTGTGTGTGGCCTCAGGGTCTCAAGTCTGTAGGTGTCTGTTCACGCGTGTCTGTGAAGTGGCGGGTGCTGAAGTGTGTGTGTTTGTGTGTGTGTGTGTGTGTGTGTGTGTGTGTGTGTGTGTGTGTGTGTGTGTGTGTGTGTGTGTGTGCGTGTGCGTTTGTGTGTGTCTGAGAAAAGCGAAGCTTGATTTAGCGGGCCGAGTGCCATCCTGAAACAGGCCTCTCTCATGACTCAGCTAATAGCTGAACCCTGCCACCAATTTAGCCATGACCTCATCACCCAGCGACCCGGGCACTAGTTTTATTGGGGGGAGGGGAGGACACCACACCACCTAAACTAAACCACAGCGCGCTAGGTCCCCTCTCCCACAGACTCACCCACTCGTAGAGTTTTTATGAGCCCCCCCACTATGAAATCATGCAGGTTGCTTCCCCCTGAGTGTAAGTCACGGGCAGTCAAAAGCAATCAAACGCCACACTGTATGAGAAATGTCTGGCGGTTCAGAAGACCTCAGGCAAGACATTACTAATGAGAGATTAGTCTCTTTTACAACCTGCCAGTAACAATGCGTTGATATACTCCAGGAGAACTTTAGGCTATATATTAAAGGGGAGCTATGGGTGAAAGGCAACGGTTGGAAATAATAAATAAATATTCAAATAAGGTTGGGAGATACTGTATAGATACATGTTTGGAAAAAAAACAAGAAAAACATCAAATATAGAGCATTAACAAGTTTATCTGAATGAATAGTGGTATTGCCTACTGTCCAGTTATCCAGCTTGGAGGATAGTTGAGAGTATTTGGTATTCCAAATCAAATCAAAGTTTATTTGTCACGTGCGCCGAATACAACAGGTGTAAACCTTACAGTGAAATGCTTACTTACAGGCTCTAACCAATGGTGCCAAAAAAAAAAGGTATGTGTGTGTGTGTGTGTGTGTGTGTGTGTGTGTGTGTGTGTGTGTGTGTGTGTGTGTGTGTGTGTGTGTGTGTGTGTGTGTGTGTGTGTGTGTGTGTGTGTGTGTGTGTGTGTGTGTGTGTGTGTGTGTGTTGGTAAGTAAAGAAATAAAACAACAGTAAAAAGACATTTGAAAAAGAGAAGGAAGGATATATACAGACACCTGTTAGTCAGGCTTATTGAGGTAGTATGTACATGTAGTACATGTAGGTATCGTTAAAGTGACTATGCATATATGATGAACAGAGAGTAGCAGAAGTGTAAAAAGAGGGGTTGGCGGGTGGTGGAACCCAATGCAGATAGCCCGGTTAGCCAATGTGCGGGAGCACTGGTTGGTCGAGCCAATTGAGGTAGTATGTATAGTATAGTTAAAGTGACTATGCATATAAGATAATCAGAGAGTAGCAGCAGCGTAAAATAGGGGTTGGGGGGGGGGTGACACACAATGCAAATAGGGAGGTGGCACACATTGGTTACCTGTTCAGGAGTCTTATGGCTTAGGGGTAAAAACTGTTGAGAAGACTTTTTATCCGGTACCGCTTACCATGCAGTAGTAGAGAGAACAGTATATGAGTGGGGTGGCTGGGGTCTTTGAGAATTTTTAGGGCCTTCCTCTGACACCGCCTGGTGTAGAGGTCCTGGATGGCAGGCAGCTTTGCCCCAGTGATGTACTGGGCCGTACGCACTACCCTCTGAAGTGCCTTGCAGTAGGAGGCTGAGCAATTGCCCGTACCAGGCAGTGATGCAACCAGTGCTCTCGATGTTGCAGCTGTAGAACCTTTTGAGGATCTCAGGACCCATGCCAAATCTTTTTAGTTTCCTGAGGTCGAATAGGCTTTGTCGTGCCCTCTTCACGACTGTCTTGGTGTGTTTGGACCAATCTAGTTTGTTGTTGATGTGGACACCAAGGAATTTGAAGCTCTCATCCTGCTCCACTACAGCCCCGTCGATGAGAATGGGGATGTGCTCGGTGCTCCTTTTCCTGTAGTCCACAATCATCTCCTTAGTCTTGGTTACATTGAGGGATAGGTTGTTATTCTGGCACCACCCGGCCAGGTCTCTGACCTCCTCCCTATAGGCTGTCTCGTCGTTGTCGGTGATCAGGCCTACCACTGTTGTGTCGTCAGCAAACTTAATGATGGTGTTGAAGTCGTGCCTGGCCATGCAGTCATGGGTGAACAGGGAGTACAGGAGGGGACTGAGCACGCACCCCTGGGGAGCTCCAGTGTTGAGGATCAGCGTGGCGGATGTGTTGCTACCTACCCTCACCACCTGGGGCGTCCTGTCAGGAAGTCCAGGATCCAGTTGCAGAGGGAGGTGTTTAGTCCCCGGATCCTTAGCTTAGTGATGAGTTTTGAGGGTACTATGGTGTTGAACGCTGAGCTGTAGTCAATGAACAGCATTCTCACATAGGTGTTCCTTTTGTCCAGGTGGGAAAGGGCAGTGTGGAGTGCAATAGAGATTGTATCATCTGTGGATCTGTTTGGGCGGTATGCAAATTGGAGTGGGTCTAGGGTTTCTGGGATAATGGTGTTGATGTGAGCCATTACCAGCCTTTCAAATCACTTCATGGCTACGGACGTGAGTGCTACGGGTGTGTAGTCATTTAGGCAGGTTGCCTTTGTGTTCTTGGGCACAGGGACTATGGTGGTCTGCTTGAAGCATGTTGGTATTACAGACTCAATCAGGGACATGTTGAAAATGTCAGTGAAGACAGCTGCCAGTTGGTCAGCACATGCCCGGAGCACACGTCCTAGTAATCTGTCTGGCCCCGCAGCCTTGTGTATGTTGACCTGTTTAAAGGTCTTACTCACGTCATCTACGGAGAGCGTGATCCCACAGTCGTCCGGAACAGCAGATGTTCTCATGCATGCCTCAGTTTTGCTTGCCTCGAAGCGAGCATAGAAGTGACTTAGCTCGTCTGGTAGGCCTGTGTCACTGGGCAGCTCGTGGCTGTGCTTCCCTTTGTAGTCTGTAATAGTTTGCAAGCCCTGCCACATCCGACGATCGTCGGAGCCGGTGTAGTATGATTCAATCTTAGCCCTGTATTGACGCTTTGCCTGCTTGATGGTTCGTCGCAGGGCATAGCGGGATTTCTTGTAAGCTTCCGGTTTAGAGTCCCGAACCTTGAAAGCGGCAGCTCTACCCTTTAGCTCAGTGCGAATGTTGCCTGTAACCCATGGCTTCTGGTTGGGGTATGTACGTACAGTCACTGTGGGAACGACGTCCTCAATGCACTTATTGATAAAGCCAGTGACTGATGTGGTGTATTCCTCAATGTCATTGGAAGAATCCCGGAACATGTTCCAGTCTGTGATAGCAAAACAGTCCTGTAGTCACTGGTGCTTCCTGCTTTAATTTTTGCTTGTAAGGAGGAATCAGGAGGATAGAGTTGTGGTCGGATTTACCAAATTGAGGGCGAGGGAGAGCTTTGTACGCGTCTCTGTGTGTGAAGTACAGGTGATCTAGAATTTTTTTCCATCTGGTTGCACATTTAACATGTTGATAGAGATTTGGTAGAACTGATTTAAGTTTCCCTGCATTAAAGTCTCCGGCCACTAGGAGCGCCGCCTCTGGGTCAGTGGATTCCTGTTTGCTTATTTCCTTATACAGCTGACTGAGTGTGGTCTTAGTTCCAGCATCTGTCTGTGGTGGTAAATGAACAGCCACGAAAAGTATAGCTGAGAAATCTATAGGCAAGTAGTATGGCCTGCAATTTATCACAATATACTCAACTTCAGGCGAGCAAAATCTAGAGACTTCCTTAGATTTCATGCACCAGCTGTTGTTTACAAATATGCACTGACAGTTTTTTATGTCCCGTTGGTAGGATATTCGTGATCGTACCTCGCCTAGTTTATTGTCCATTGATTGCACGTTGGCGAGTAATATTGACGGTAACGGCAGCTTTCCTAGTTGTCTTCTGCGGGTCCGGACGAGGAATCCGGCTCTTCATCCTCTGCGTCGCTTCCTTTTGTGAATGATTGGGATGTCTGCCCTGTGGGGTGTTTGGAGAATATCGTGTGAGTCCTGCTTGCTGCTGTTGTTGTTGTTGAAGAAATCTTTGTCTAATCCGAGGTGAGTGATCGCTGTCCTGATGTCCAGAAGCTCTTTTCTGCCGTAAGATACGGTTGCAGAAACATTATGTACAAAATCATTTACAAATATCGTGAAAAAACCCCTCATAATAGCACAATTGGTTAGGAGACCGTAAAACGGCGGCCATCTCCTCCGGTGCCATCTTGTATTTTATTAGGATCCCCATTAGCTGTTGCAAAAGAAGCAGCTACTCTTCCTGGGGTCCACACAAAACATGAAACATGACATAATACAGAACATTAATAGACAAGAACAGCTCAAGGACAGAACTCCACCGATTTTTTTTTAAGGCACACGTAGCCTACATATCAATACATACACACAAACTATCTAGGTCAAATAGGGTAGAGTCATTGTGCCATGAAGAGTTGCTTTCTCTGTTTTTTTAAACCAGGTTTGCATTTCAATTGATCAATACGAGATGGAACAGAGTTTCATGCAATAATGGCTCTATATAATTCTGTACGCTTTCTTGAATTTGTTCAGTGAAAAGACCCCTGGTGGCATGTCTGGTGGGGTAAGTGTGTGTGTGTGTGTGTCAACACATCTCCTCAACTCTCAGCCAAGTGAAAATGGCATGCATAGTATTTATATCAGCCCTCTGATTACAATGAAGAGCAAGTAGTGGTGGAACTGGTAGATGTGGATAGAGCAGTCTCTGTCCATGTCAGGTCTGTCTCCCCCCCGCACCCTCATCCCCGCCTGCCCCACCCTCCCCACCTTACCACCCTGCATGACAATGCCCCACCCCTCCTCCTCTCCTCTGGGCCACCATTAGAATAAGAGTGGGGGGTGAGGCAAAGCATTCTGGGAGTCCCCACCCAGGGCACACGTTTGATGGCCATCTGAGTAAACAAGGACAGGGAGGTTTGTTCTTATACTTGGTTCATTATCACATCACACACACACACACACGCACACACACACACACACACACACACACACACACACTGTTACTCATTTGCTTTGAGAGAGCTCATGCGGTCAGATGTAAGATCCCTTATGTTAACGACTGATTATCAATTAAAAGGGTGAGAAGGGTCAACCCTGTCACTGCCCCTTCCCAGTGGGGGATGACATTTCAATCACAAGTAGATGTGAAATACTGAATTTATAATCATCCAAATGCAACCATATCGATACAATCACGGTATGATAAATGACCAATTTAATACATCAGTTCATTTTAAAATAAATCTCCTTAAATCAAACAGAGAATGCTATATTCTGTCCAGTACATTGTTAGTGGACAAAGGGTTTATACCCTATAGGCAGGTATAGATTAACAGTGATTGTGTCAAAATGAAGAGCCTGTTGACACATTGTAAACACCTTAATGTGTGTGTGTGTGTGTGTGTGTGTGTGTGTGTGTGTGTGTGTGTGTGTGTGTGTGTGTGTGTGTGTGTGTGTGTGTGTGTGTGTGTGTGTGTGTGTGTGTGTGTGTGTGTGCGTGCGTGCGTGTGTGTGTGTGCTCAGAAGGCGTTAATGTGTTTCACACCTCAGGGCTAAGGGAGTACTAAGAAACGGTTTCCTATTCCAAACACCGGCTCTTATCATCTCCTCATTAACGCCTGAGGCAGACCCTCACGCTGCCCGACATGGAGGAGGTGGGCAGCCATTTTGTACTATCAGCCTGGCCTGTCTTTGCTGTGGGGACATCAACACATCATTTAAAAAAAATCAGATCTCTATCAGTGAAGTATCACCGTTTACACTCGCACATCTAAGCACTTAGGAGTTGTCTACTTGTCTTTGTCATTCGAGTTGGGGTGAGATAAACCAGTTTGAGGTGAATGAGCCATCGAGAAAAGGACTAACGTTATCTTAATTTACAACCATCTGGCTGTGATTTGTGAATGAATTCAAAGAGGCAATTCAAGGAAACAGAAACAATTAATAATGTTTTGAATATTCATATTTAAATCTAAGGTTTTTGTACATTTGGACTTGGTAAGTAAGCAAGAAATCATATAAAGCTGTAGTAAAAAAAATGCTTAAACAGTTTTTGTTGACCGCTGCTTATCTTCCATCTATAGACCAACTGGTTCAACATTTGCTTGTTTCAAACATAAATAGTCTCAAAACCGGTATATCTGTCATCACACAGAGAATATACAAATATGTATATGCAAATATATGCAAATCGGCCCAACATAAGAAACACCCCAAAGCCATAATGACCCAGAAACGAGACAGGACTTAAAACCTCCAAAAAGAGACTAGATGGCCAAACATCAAACAAACGCCTTAACAACATTCAGAACAGAACAGAGTGAACAGAGAGCGTTGGTCTCCATCACAGCACATCAGAGACAAAGGAGCATGGCTCACATTGTCAGGGTGATAGAGTCTCAGCTCTGTGTTGACGGAGGGGATAGAGTGGGCGAACACAGAGAGAGAGAGAGAGAGAGAGAGAGAGAGAGAGAGAGAGAGAGAGAGAGAGCAGCTTGGCTCCCATCTCACATCTGTCCTGCGTGCCACCAGATTTGAGGGGTTGACCGGTTGATCGAGTGTCGAGTCATGGCTTTCGCCCTGTGCCGACATAAAGTGATAAAAAGTCCGTAACTAGGAGAGCTGCAACCGTTAAAACCAGAGTGAAACCTAGAGCCATAGCCATGTGGTCCAATCAGGGGGACAGATTAGTTGTGTCCTAAGTTGTGTCCAAACAAAGTGTGTGTAAGAATGTGTGTTGGTGTGTGTGTCAATTCACACACACACCCACATACTCAGACTGAAACCACAGTAATCCGCACTGCCAAGAGACCCCCCCAAAAAAAAAAAAGGGATAGTGGCCTATTTTTGTAAAGTTAGCCGTTGCCTGATCCCATATCTGTTCTCTGTATTCTGGCCTGGGATATTAGCATACTGGCTAATATCCGGACAGTCCCGACAGACCTTTCACAACTCTGTGACACAGCGACACACGGCAGGTTAGGAGTAATCCGCCAACAATCCCGGTGAGTTTTACAACCCCGATACCTTGATTACAGCAACACGCCGATAACTTAAATAACAGAGACCATAGCCAGTCCAGATCCCTCCCCAACGGAACACATTTGAGCCTTTACTATAATAGCAGCGCTGGATGAAACGAAAAAGGGAAACGATCATATGATAATTCTTTCAATCGCGTGTCAAAGTATAAATCAAGCAATTGCCAAAATTATACACCTTGGGGATGTATTTTTATTGACCTAGAATAAATGCAATTCAAATAGTCTGAGCAACCTGCTTCTTCTAAAGTGGAATGCTTTGTCTTCACTTTAAAAAAGTATAAAGCACAAGTCGCGTAGGAAAGTGGGGTCCTTTAATGCCCATATCACCGTAGGCTCGAGGGAAAATCTCCTCTTCCTCCGTTACACTTGATGACGGCTTCTTGTTATCTCCCCCACTTATCGCGGCTGCGCCTCTCAAGCCTTTGAAAACAGTTGCATTGTTCCAGGCTAGGTTCGCGCTGAGGTTATGGGTAATTGCAATAGCTGTTTTACATTTCACTCGGAGGTATATCTCCAAGTCCTCATCGCTCGCAGCACAAAACACAGATATCCCTCCCATTCAGGCATATAACGCAGAGAGTGGTTTAAGTTAGATGTAGCAAAGGGGCAATGACTGAAATCATTAAAAGTGCTACACGTTGCTGTAATAAAGGCCACGTCGCTGTGAAATAGACATTGAGAATAAGATACGAAAGTGCTCTGTTTCTATAAATATGCCCTGCTGAGAAAATGGTTTGCTTCCACCATATCTCGGTTTTCTCGTGGAAAAATGTGATCTTTGTGTGAGGACACTTACTTGGCCCAGTGAAGATCCTGCACTGAATTCTAGACCCTACAGACCTTCAAGACCAACCATTTTGTCAAGAGAACAGTGTTCCCCTGTGGTACATACAGTAACACTTCGATGTTGATCTTTCCACACGTAATGGCCATTTGACACAAGTTTAGTCTGTCCATAATGGTTGACCACTTCTCCTGAGGTGCCAGGGAAGCATTCTGAGTTGGCCAGAGTGGTTGGGAAGTGCTGGTTGAGAAGTGCCCTTGTGCATGAAGGACTCAGGTAAATTGGTTGGCCCTACATTTCTCCTAACTGTTAGAGGTTTTAGTTTTATTTGGGGGTGGAGGGGGTCCTTCTCTTTGAGACCCAACAAACTCCAAAGGGAGGGAACACTCAACAAAGACGTTCTCCTCTCGGCCTGATCGAAAAGTTTCCCCTCTTTAATGACTTTGTCCCCTCCACCCCACTTCACAATAAAAACCACCCCGAAACATAACAGTCTCTGGTCATGGCTGGATTAGCATCGCAACAATGGACAGTGGGCACAGAGCTCCGAAATCAAGCATTTTACATTCTATCAGGCCCAACCAGTGGGGCAATTACATCTCCGTAAAGAGCCACCTCTTTACATCTCTATGGGGCAACTCATTAGCTAAGTTGAATCCCCTCTTTCCCCCTGCATCTTCCCCCTTTGTGAAAGACCCCGTCTTTGTCTCCCCTAAATGATGCCAAACAAGGCCCATTTTCTGGTTAATACATATTTACAACCATGTAAGGGTTTTTGGGGGATCCTGTAGTTTTAGTTTGCAGGGTGTCATTACAGAGACCATAAAAACATTACCAAGCTGTTTAAGGCAATTGTTTGGCTGTATATTAGTTTTATTCCAGGCTCTCAATGAGTCAGCATCTTTGGAGAGGACAGATGGCTAGACAACACATGCTGGGGATTCCCATGGAGGGCCAGATACAGTGGGAAACCTTACTCAGACACTACCACCTGAAAATGAAGATAACAACTGGCTAATTAGTTTGCAAGCAAGGGGGAAGATAAAGATAAACCAAAGAACTCAATATTCCTCGCATATTCAGCCTAAAATGACCAGATTGAAACAATATGTTTCCGTGACAATCACACGTTTGTGACATGACAAAATACTCCGGAAGCAAAATTAAAACCGCCAACTTGCTATAGTTGCCACTTCGAGTTCTGCCACGTGAGCCAAGGCATTTCATCAGACAAACTGTCAAGTAAGATTCGACTCCTTTCTAAAGTCTAACCAGACTTGTGTCCTGGTTGTTGTTGTGTGTTTTCTTTTACAGTAGGGTCCTGGGGAGAGAGGGGTCACCCTGCGTCCGGAGTGAATTGAGGGGGCAGCTGTGATACCGCTTGAAAGGAGGAACGAGGAGGGGGACAAAAGGAGAAGCCCCCCCCCCCAAGACAAAAGAGACAGAGACAAGGCCCTGAAACCTCACCATCCACAATGGGCCAAGCTCCTGTAACAAGCAGGATCAGGGTGATCGGTGAGGGGCTAAGCCGGCCTGGCCACAGATTTCAGTGCAAGCCGTTAATTCCACTCTGCTTAGCACACAATTAATTTCACTCTCATGCAGCAGCTCAAAGCTGGGCTGTAATGAGAGGAGTAAGTCAGAGGGACAGATTAAGACATGAGGTAGTGAAGATCGG